>NC_056744.1:1024816577-1024935303 GCF_019279795.1 Protopterus annectens
AGGATTTTTGCATGCATACACACACATACATATATTTATATCTACAGTGGCTATAAAAAGTTTACACACCCCTGTTAAAATGCCAGCTTTTTGAGATATAAAAAAGTGAGACCACAATAAATCATTTCAAAACTTTTCCCACCTTTAATGTGACCTGTAACCTATACAATTCAATTAAAAACAAACAAATCTGTTAGTGGAAAAATATAAAAAATAAAAAAATGTACAATACACTGGTTGCATAAGTGTGCACACCCTTAAATTAAAACTTTGTTGGAGGACCTTTTGATTTAATTACATCATTCAGTCTTCTTTGGTACATATCTGTCATCAATTAAAGAGACACTGATTAACCCCAAATAAAGTTCAGCAGTATTTACTCAGTTGAATGCTACAGCAAAAACCATGGTTCGCAGAGAGCTTAAAAAGCATCAAATGGATCTCATTGTTGAAAGGTATTAGTCAAGAGAAGGGTACAAAAAAAATTTCCACAGCATTGGTTATACCATGGAACACAGTGAAGACAGTCATCAAAAAGTGGAGAAAATATGGGACAACAGTGACGTTACAAAGAAATGGACGTCCCTCCAAAATTGATGAAAAGACAAAATGAGAAATGGTCAAGGAGGCTGCCAAGAGACCTACAGCAACACTGAAGGAGCTGCATGAATTTCTGGCATGGACTGGTTGTGTACTACATGTGGCAACAATCTCCCATATTCTCCATATGTCTGGACTATGGGGTAGGCTTGCAAGATGGAAGCCTTTTCTTTCACAGAAAAACATCCAGGCCTGGCTAAAATTTGCAGAACAATGCAGCAAGTCTGCGAAAAGCATGTGGGAAAATGTGTTATGGTCTGATGAGACCAAGGTTGAACTTTTTGGCCACAATTCCAAAAGGTACGTTTGGAGCAAAAACAACACTTCACATCACCAAAATAACACCATCCCCACGGTGAAGCATGGTAGTGGCAGTATCATGCTTTGGGGTTGCTTTTCTTCAGCTGGAACTGGGGCTTTAGTCAAGGTGGAGGGAATTATGAACATTTCCAAATACCATTCACTTTTGGCCCAAAACCTTCAGGAGTCTGCTAGAAAGATGAAGATGAAGAGGAATTTCACCTTTCAACACTACAATGACCCAAGCATACAGCCAGATCAATGAAAGAATGGCTTCACCAGAAGAAAATTAAAGTGTTGGAATGGCCTAACTAGAGCCCAGACCTAAATCCAATAGAAAATCTGTGGGGTGACCTGAAAAGGGCTGTGCACAAGAGATGCCCTCAAAATCTGACAGATTTGGAGCACTTTTGCAAGGAAGAGTGGGCAAACATTGCCAAGTCAAGATGTG
The DNA here is from genome assembly GCF_019279795.1 of Protopterus annectens. Classification (NCBI taxonomy): domain Eukaryota; kingdom Metazoa; phylum Chordata; order Ceratodontiformes; family Protopteridae; genus Protopterus; species Protopterus annectens. The sequence goes on from NC_056744.1 coordinate 1,024,817,929, forward strand.
CCATGCTGATAGACTCCTACCCAAGAAGACTGAATGCTGTAATGAAATCTAAAGGTGCTTCAGCAAAGTATTAGTTTAAGGTGTGCACAAACAAAGTATTAGTTTAAGGGTGTGCACTTATGCAACCAGTGTATTGTACTTTTTTTATTTTTTATATTTTTCCCCCTAACAAATTTGTTTGTTTTTCAGTTGAATTGTACAGGTTATAGGTCCCATTAAAGGTGGGAAAAGTTTTGAAATGATTTATTGTGGTCTCATTTTTTATATAAAAAAACTAGCATTTTAATGGGTGTGTAAACTTTTTTATATCCACTGTAAATCTATAAGTGTATATATATATATCTGTATATATAGCTATATATAGTACCAGTTAATTTAGTTGAAACTCCCAAATATTGAAACCTGTTTTGTCAGTACACTTTGATCAGCAACACAGATGATCAACAGGGGTATGAGATTCACAGTTTCAAGGGATGGGGAGTCTAACCCTTTCTCAGGTATTGCGCAATCCTGGAGTTAGTATATATAATTAGCAGGGAGTGTGGGGGGTGCAGAGTGCTTGCCTCATTGCAAAAAACAATGTTTTTGTGTTTTTTTTAGTTGTACGTGGAAAGGATTTTCCTTGCACATGCATGATGTACTGTCAATGTTTCTGTGTCACCCTTTTGTGGTCGACATTACTGATATTGAAGTCAGAGTATTTTGATCTATAAACTCTATCTTTCTTATCAGGGCCATAGTCTGCCATCTTTTTTTTTCAGTTGACAATAAAGCCTGAGCTATTTGCATGCAACCAGCAGATTGTGAGCTTGTGGAAAAAGTTCAAAACTTTGGATGACTGGTTGGCTGCTATATCCTTAGCAGGATAAACAAACCTATAAATAAAAACCACCACGAAACAGCATACTAAATAAACTTAAAAATAAAAAACACCGCAGCAGTAAACTTAGAAGACCTTTAGTAATAGAGTTTTAGTGCTTTCATGCATGCATTCACAGAACTTCATCAGAAACTTTTTTTATCTTTAGCAGGATATAAACCATATGGCTGTGACTACCGCAGCAGTGATAATTTGAACATCTAGTGTTATGGTAAGATTTGATGTTACCAATTTTCATTCTTTTCTCAACTTATCCGATCCCTCGGATATGACTCAGCCATTGCAAAAGCTTGTGGCAACCAGAAAACTCTCAAGCTACTCCCTTACCCACAATGCACCAACCCCAAGTACCTCAGATCTCGTTTGTCACTTCAAGTGAAAGACGTGGTGTATGTGTGCTGTCAAGTGACTTTTCAGATAAGTTGAATTTTTTCCTTTGTTAAGGCTTTTTTTCATTCTAATTACATTTTCCTTCCTTTCCAACTATTCCTTTTGTTGTACAGCTTTATCTTTCATTTTTTTCCTTGCCCTTTTGTACTCACATGCTTGAGTACTATGATTAGTACTCCTCCTTTCTCTACACTCTAGGGTGTAATTTCTATTTGAATACCATTGTTGGTAGTCATTTCCTTTCCCTTTATTGTAGAAAAAAATATTTTGTTATATAATAACTTCTGTTCTGACTTCTTTTCATCAGGCTTAGTTGCTGAACTTGTTTTAACATGACCGACAAAGACAAAGTCCCAGTTGGGTTTAAAAATTGCACCAAGTGCGGTCACAAGATTCTTTTCTCTGATACACATACCTTGTGTATATTGCTTAGGACAACACCACCTCCAGAAGGATTGCTCCATTTCCCACTCCTTCAACCCAAGAGCTCTGGATGAGAGAAAAGATAAGCCTTTTTAAAGGATTACTCCCTTCCTCTTTTTCTAAGGCATTATCTGGAGCTTCCCCTGAAAAATCAGAAAAAACTGTATCTCTTTCTCCAAGTACTTCTTCAACCTCAACAAAAACTTTAGAGAAGGCTAAGAAAAGCCTTCTTTTGGATCCAACTGACTCACTGGATTCTAAAAAAGAAAATTTCTAAACTGTCAAATCCAACTTCTTATTCAGATCCAAATCAAAAGAAAAAAGGAATATTGGATTTGATGTCATCTTCGTATCTGAAGCTTAAGAGACCTAAGGACCTATTGGATCAGACTTCTTCAGATCCAATGCAAAAAAAAAAGTTGGATTCAATTTTTGAGTCAAAACCCCTTCCAAGAACTAGATACTCTCCCTCACTGGACGCTGTTCCTTCCAGCATCCCTTCTCCTTTTTTGGAGTGGCCTAGATCTCCTTCCATAGTGTCCAGTCACTCTTCCAGGAGCCTTATCGAAGAAGATATACTACACCCCATACCCATGTTCCTCATCTGATCCCCTACTTAATCTTGGAGTCTTTGGATCCAAGTCACCCAGGTTCATCTGTATCAGATCCAAGAATTTCTTTATCTTCTGAGCCAAAGCTTGCTCTGAGCTCTTTGGTTTCATCAGAGCTGGAAAACTCTCAGAGCTGGGACTACCCTGTCAGGTCCAGGGTATCATAGTCAACTCTGAAGTTTTCAGAGCCATGTCTACACCTCAGGGCCTTGGCATGTGTTAGGCTAGCTCCAAGTTCAACCTTGGGGGTACTACAGTCCAAAGGCTTGCCCTTTCGGATCTGGGGTGCTACTCCCTTCTGGGGGGGGGGGTCTGCCTTTGAGGTCATGGAGAGAGCCTTGTCTGCTTCCATGACAAAGACAGTTCTCTTCCCCTTGGCTCCTCAGTCTGCAGGCCTGCCATCTCTTTGCTTGGAGTCTCATCTATCCTGTCCAAAGGGACAGCTGCTACCAAAACCCCAGGCTTCCCAGCAGAGTATTCTGATCTCTTCTGATACCTCCCCAGAGCATCCCACTGAGGAGGTCCCTAAGAAGAGAATGTGCAAGAGGAAGAGCTTAGACTCCCCAGAGGAGCTACAGACTTTGATAAAGGTGAAGGGTCTCCATGGTCACCTCCGGAAGATGTCCAGTTCAGAGACATCCTTGAAATCCTGAAGCAGAAAGGTGGCCGTAAGTCCAGTAACCCTTAATCTGAGGAGTCTTTATTCCTGGAGATTTTCAGTACCAGCCTGTCTACCTCCTGGGTGAACCCCGCCTGCCAATGAGCTGATAGTAACTCTCTCTCAGTGGGCCTGGAAGGCCCTGAACCCCATTGAACCAATCATTAGAAGACAGGATAAAATTATGACAGCACCAGAAGACAAGCAGTTCTGGGCAAAAGGGTATCTGTTGATGTCATGCTCGTGGCAGCTGCAACTAAAAAGGAACTTGCTGAAGAGAGTTCTACTGTCCATCCACCAAACAAGGAGTCTCAGGCGATGTACAGGTTTGTGAAGTGTGTCTATGCTTCATCGATCTTCATCTTAAGGTCTCCAACTATTTGGCACATTTGACCAGATTACAGAGACCTGACTAAGGAACTCTCTGACACCCTCTCAGGATCCATTTCTGATGAGGTGCCTGTGACTTCCCAGTTGGCTGCCCTGCAATCAGTTTTCAATTCTTACATGAAGCTAATTTTGCACATAGCCAAAGGAACTTTAAGGGCAGTGGGTTCTGGCATTTCCATAAGCAGGCATGCCTGTATGCACTTATGTGATTTTGTGGAGGCTTTCAAGTCTTCGTTTGTCAATTCTCCCTTTGATGGCATGTCTTTGTTTGGCCCCAAAGTTAAAGATACATTATTCAGGTGTGAAAAGGGTGAAAAGACCCTGTGTGCCGTGGGTGTCTGTTTTTCCATGTCTCAAAGATCTTCTCCGGGAATCAATGAGGTACTGCAAAAATGCAGTTCAAGAAGTCCAAGGGCCCTTTCCAGGACACACGTGGAGGAGGTTCTCCCAGGGGTAGAGGGGAGAACTCCATTGGTAGATGCCACCTTCTTGGCAGAAGCGGCCCACAAAACCAAGGGACCAGAGATTCATTCTTTGATAGACCCTTCCAGCATTCCAGAAAGGAGGCCCAATTGTCCTCCTCTGGAGGCAATCTGGGGTCATTTATCCCTGCACAAGGGTACCTAGCTAGAGATAACAGATACTTGGGTGCAGAGGATCATGTCCAGAGGTCATATAATATGCTTTTTCCTTTCACCTCCAACCTCAAGAAAAATTCCCGATGTTCCACCCAGTCAGAGGGAACAAGCAGCAATTCAAATACAAAAGCTACTAGAAAAAAGAGCCATGCAGGAGGTCCCACCAGGCCAGATAGCATCTGTAATTTACTCAAAGTTATTTTAGTGCCAAAAAAAACAGGGGACTGCACACCAATTTTGGATCTCAGCAACTTTTACAAATCAGTTCGATGCACCAAGTTTCTGATGGTCATGGTTCAGTCCATTCTCCCATTTCTGGGAAAGGATGTATGGATGTGCTTATTAGATCTTTAGGATGCGTACTATCACATAAAGATGAACAGATGATCCAGAAGGTACTTATGCTTCTGGCTGGAAGCCAGTAATTACCAATTCAGAGTTCTGCCTTTTGGTCTCACCACAGCCCCCCAGGGTGTTCACTTGAGACTGCAAGGATTCCAGGAGTTTCCATATCTAGACAACTCGCTCATTACTGCCCCAGCCAGGCATCAAGTAATAGAGGCAAGAGATCAGGTTCTCCAGACATACTCTTATTTAGGGATAACCATAAACTACAAAAAGTCTCATTTGGAATCTACTCAATTTGGAATTTATAGGAGCACTTTTCAAAACAAATTCAATGATAGCTTCAATGGCTCCTCTAAGAGTTCAGACCTTAAGAACACAAGTCAGAAAAATAATCTGCACACCAAGTTTTCAGCCCTCTTGGTCCTTCAAGCTTTAGCATCAATGGCAGCAGCAATAACTCTAGTACCTTTAGCCAGATTTTACATGAGGGTTCGACAGCAGATGCTAGCCACGCAATGGTCAATACTGTATCAACCTATGTCACCCCTGATACTTGTTACTCAGATTTGCAAGAGAGTATCAGGTGGTGGATTTAATCAGAGCGGGTTCTACAAGGTGTCCATTCATTCCTCCTCAGCCCAAGGCCTTAGTGACCATGGACCCTTCCCATTTGGGGTAGGGGGCTTTACCTGGGCAAAACAGTCCAAGGCACTTGGTCCCCTGAAAAGGCCACTTTGCATATCAGTGTCTTAGAGATGAGAGCAGTGATTTTAGCACTGCAGGCCTTTCAAGAAGCTCTCCCCTCAGGAACGATTGCAGTTCAAATGGACAACATGTCAGTAGTTTGGTACATCAACAAACAAGGACGGACGATATCTTACCCCTTGTGTCAAGAAGCACTCAAAGTGTGGCATTGGGTGATCTCATCTAACTGCTTTCTCATCGCAACTCACATTCCATGGAAGTCCACTGTGATAGCAGACAAGCTGAACAGATGCATTCTTCTACCACACGAATGGTCTCTCAACAAGAACGTGAAGGATATGCTTTTTCGTCAGTGGGACCAGCCTTGCTGCTATCTTTTTGCTTCACACCTGAACAACAAATGCAGTAGCTGCTTTGCCCTTATTCCCCCCACAGGTGGAGTCACCAAGGGATGCTCTACTTCATGATTGGCCTCATGGCCTGCTTTATGCCTACCCACCAATCCTGCTGATTTCCAAATTCCTGCAGAAAACTACCATGTTGAGCAAACTTATCCTCATTGCACCTTTTTGGCCTCGACAGATTTAGTTCCTCTTCCTTTGGCCTAACTTAGTCCTCCAACTGTGAATTCTGGATCTGACTCCAGACCTTCTGTCTCATCCGACAGGCATGAGCCATCCAGACATAACAAACATCAGGATGACTGCCTGGCTTCTCCAGTTTCATTAATAGTCAAACTATGTTCTCTTTCCTACTCTGTCTGATACTTTTATCTTCCCATAAGCCATCTATTCATAAACTCTACTCCAGTAAGTGGAGACTTGCTTACTGGGCCCATGAAAATAATGTTGATCCTTTTTTGGCTCCATTGCAAAGTATCCTTGAATTTTTATCCTTAGTTTTTAAAGAAGGAGCTAGCTCCTCCACAAAATCCAGTTGGCAGCAATATAAAAATTTCACATGGGATTTGAAGGTGCTTCTGTTGCCTCCCATAGAGTCTGCAAAACCCTTTTCTAAGGCACTCTTCTTCTGAAGCCTCCTTTTAGGGTCCCTACTCCCCCATGGGACCTTGATCTGCTGCTGTAGCAATTTACTCAACTCCTCTCCCCCTTTGAACCTGCAGCTAAATGTGATCTTAAGTATCTTTCTTGAAAAACAATTGTTCTAGTAGCCATTACTTCTGCCAGAAGAATTTCAGAGATTGAGACTTTTGTCTTTGAAACCACCTTACTTGGTCTTTCACAAAGACAGGATCTCTTTATGAAATAATGCTTCCTTTCTCCCTAAAATGGTTTCATAGATTAATATTAATTGGTGTATTAATTTGCCAGTATTCTTCCCCTAATTTACTAACAAAGGTGAATACACGTTACATGTTTGGACGTCCACAGGCAATTACGTTTTTACCTGCACAGAATGGAAAATATCAGGAAGACTGAGCAATTATTTATTTCTTTTTCCGGAATAAAGCTAGGAAACCTGTTGCCAAAATAAGTCTGGCCAGATGGCTGACTGATTGTATGTATGTATATATATATATATATATATATATATATATATATATATATATATATATATGTATACGGTTTCACTTCATAATCTCGAAATGCTGAAATACCGAATTTCAGCATCCCGAGACCATAAAGCCGAAAATCTAGAATGCTGAAAGTGCATAAGAGCAAATTCGAATATCTCATATCCACGCTTATGCATTTCCAGTACATTGCGTGTAATGTTATGGTGCCTGAAATTGCAGGTGAGTGAGTGTTTGTGTGTGTTTTTGTGTGTTGTATGTGTGGGTAAGGGTAGGGAGGTGTAAGTATGAGTGTTGGATTTGTTGGTGTTTGTGAATGTCTGATGTGTATTTGTGTGCGAGCGAGTAGAGGATGCCGTGGCTTGAGAGTTTTTTTTTTATGTTATGTGTGCTCTCGGAGTTGGTATATATAAGTAGGGGGGTGGGGGGCACAGCCCCCCACATGGTGGGTGCAGGGGGGCTTGCCCCCCCCTGCTTAAATGTAGTGTAGGGTTGTGTGGTTTGTGTGCTGTGAGTGGAATGGTGTGTGTGTTATGTGGTTTATGGTGTATGTATGTTTGTGATTGTGTGATTCGTGATTTTCGGTATTGTGAATGGTTTGGCTTCATGGTCTCATGATGCTGAAATTCTGTATTTCAGCATTTTGAGATTATGAAATGAAACTCTCTCTCTCTCTCTCTATATATATATATATATATATATATATATATATATATATATAGATATACCAAATCGGGCATTACCTTATTGAAACCATTACGAGCTCATTCAATTAGAGCCGTGGCTACTTTGTCAGTCTCCCAGTCTAGAGCTTCCAGGGATGACATTTGTGTAGCAGCAACTTGGGCTACTTCCCATAGCTTTGTTATTCATTACAAATTGGATATGATCTCCAGATGTAGGACATCATTGGTTCAATGGTGCCCAGGAATATCCTTCCTTGAGTCCACCCAAGGATTTAAGTAGCTGGGTGCTCTGTCTCATAAGTTGAGGACAGAATGAAAATTGACAACATCAGATAAAGAAATTTTATACTCACCATAATGTTCATTCTGTGCTGACCATTTTCATTCTTTCTCAGCTCCCCTCCCACCAACCCCCTGCCCATAAATCTCCTGGAAGAATGAGCGTTTTTAAGTATGTCACTTCCTTGGTACATAGTTCCAGATATAGTCTCCTGTCTCTGTAACTGCAATAATTGTTTCTGTTATTAGCAAACGAGATCTAAGGTACTTGGGGTTGGTGCATAAGGGAGTAGCTTGATAGTTTTCTGGTTCCCACGAGCCTTTACAATGGCTGAGTCAAATCTGAGGGAGCCAATCTGAACTCGTAAGTTGAAGAAGAATGAAAATGGACAGCACAGATGGAAAGTTTTAGTGAGTACATAACTTTTTTGCTTACATAACTGTACCTTCCTGGTTCCCCTGGTGTAGCTCCTCGGGAAGCCACTTAAGGACTGGGACATAGACGTATCCTCTGTAAATGTAGGGTTATCTTCACTGGACAAAGGAGTAACACTCTTGGCCTCAGGAGAGGGAGAGGATGAAGGTTTTCTGCTTAGCCAAGGCAGGGCCGGCCTTAGATGAAATGGCGCCCTAGGCGAAGTAGTGCTCTGGCGCCCCTTGAGCCACACCCACTCCATACGCATGTTACACCCCTATTTGAGCCACACCCACAGATACATCACTCCCCATAAAAGCCACTTCAGTTATTTCCTTCAATTTTTTTTAAATGTATGAAAATAAGTTTCTACTGTAATGGGTTTTTCATTACCAAGCATTTTCTGAATGTTACGAAGTCCAAAATTAATACCAGAGTTCATCTGACAAGTAATAACATCAAAAATCAGAACCAGCTGACACACACACAGACACACACACACACACACACACACACACACACACACACACACACACACACACACACACACACACACACACACACACACACACACACACACACAATGCAGTCCCAGCAGGTGCTCAAAGCTGTGCCATCAGCTGGCAGGTACCACTCACCCTGGCATATGAGGCTTTGTCCTTTTGATTACAGGACAGTTATTGAAGAATGTTTTGATGGTTACACTTCACAGCCCCCCTGCCTTTAACATAACTTTTGGTCTGCCTGTGTCAGGACTGGAATGACAAAAAACAAAGGGAGACCCGTTTCCATTTTTCTATGCACTTTGCATGCTACTTCTTTAATCACTAGTTTTTCTACAAAACACTTATGCTTCTATCTACCTGTTTATGTTTCTTGATTGTATTGTCATAATTATTTATTAAATGTAATTAACTTTTTTTTGAAAAGTTGCCAGTTTTAGGAGGGATTAAGAGGGACAGAGCAAAATTTGGTGTCAAAATATGACAGATGAGAAAGAGGTAAACTGCCACAACCAAAGATGTGCAAGCAGCACTGTCATGATCACATCACCCATTTATAACTAAACCTGGTGAGAGGACAAATGAAACATTCACAGACAACAGCCGAACAAGACACAGGTACATTCACTTAACGCAAGAGAAGTAAACACTCCAGATGCTATCTTCTCTGCAACCTTTGTACTACTACAAGTGCACAGGACTGGACAGTTTTTGCTGTCCTTACCATTCTATACTGCTGTTTAAATCCAAAAGCACCACCAACAGAAACTAACCCTACACACAGCTGTGCCACATTTCACAGAAGACACACGAACATTTTTTCCAGTAAGCAGTGAAACAAACTATATGAACCAATGGCAAAACCGTCCAAATCAGAACATTTCAACCATAAAGGCCACTCAAACCTGTGTCATTACAATCCACCAATACCAGTCAATATGCACAATCTCTGCAGACGTAAAAGTCATCTGAATAATTCCACATTAAACAGATCTGTAGCTAATGAAAATGTTGCTGCAAGCAAACAACTTTATATTTCAGTGTTTCAACTACCAATTCAGTGTCTGCTGTCAATAAAGAATAAATTGCCTACGTTACATTAAAAAGAATGGTAAGCTGGTAATATTGCACTAGGGAATGGATGGCAAACTGAAAACAGGTTCATAGTTACTAGGCATCTCATCCAAAGAAGTGCATACTCAGGACTGCAGCACCCCACCACACCCCCTTAAAATACAACACAGTATCAAGGATGAACAGAATTACCTCTTGCCTCAATGTATGGACAAAATTTAAAGAACTGCTTGACAAGCAAAAATACAAAAAAAATAAATAAATTCTGGAATTGAACAGGCATGCAACAACAGGAATAACTAGAAGGCTGATGACACTCTTGTAAATAGTTATTTCTTTGTTTCTGTATTAAGGTTCTTAGGATCATGGGATGATACTAGGCTATTGGCCTGGAGGCCCTTATAAGCCTAGCCAAGAATGTCACCCATGTTCCCTATAAGATTCGTTTTTTTTCTTACTTTTAAATATGTATATACATTTCTGATTACAAATTTTGTACTGATTATGTTTTATAAAAAATTAATAAAAACATTTTCAAAAAAAATTCTGATCAGTTATTAATTTTTTATGAAGGTAAGAATAAAGAACATACTGGGTCAAAATAGACGGTCTCCAAATGATTGACTCACTCTATTACTTTTTGTTACATCCAACAGAATTAAGCAATTCCATGCAGGGACAATGCTCACTCTACCAGGACATTGGCCTCATCTGTGGCTTTTTAGAAAGGGATGGATTCTAGAAGTAATCAGCAACTTGGTCATCAGTACATACTTTTACAAGACACTCAAACTCAACTGCTTCTATAGGTTTAGATCAGACTTCGCTCAGACCATTCTCCAGAGGCATCTGCGCCCTCATCCTTCCTCCACCCAGTTAGTATATACTATGGTAAACGATCCTTACAGCTAAGGCTACTACAGCAGTGATCCAATGATGGACAGAGAACATTTATTTAAGAAACTTAATATCTGAAGTAGGAGATTCATTTGTCTGCAACCTGTGGGTTATGGATCCGATATCGGATCCGAACCGGCATGGTTTACCAGCTATGGATCCAAGCTCTCAGCTCCTCCCCTCACCCATAATGCCCTGCTCTACCCTCATGACCTCAGATCTCGTTTGCCGCGCCGGGGGTGGGTCGGCGCCGATAGTACTTGGTACTTCGGATCCGACCCTGCCCTCGAGTGCATTGGATCCGACCTCTCGGAGCCTGGATCCGAGTTGGATCGGGGGATCAGTGCTCGCCGGCACCGTCTGTGTCGGGGCGCACTGTCCGCCGGATCCGGTGCGACACCGGCTCGATCCACCTCGGATCCGAGGGGAGCCGATAGCCGGATCGCTGGTTGAGGTCGGCTCCCTTGCTTTTGATGTAGTGGAGAGGGCCCTGTTGAGGGTCTCCGGACCCCGCCCTTGTTTAGGCTCCGTCCAGCTCCCTCTGCACTGGTCAGGCTTCCACCATCCGGCCCTTGGGACAGCCCGCTCCCTGCCCCAAGCTGTTCCCCTGGAACAGGTTACTGTTCTGCGAGTCCTCTGACAGCCCCCCAGAGGATGTTCCTCGCAGCATACGATGCAAAAGGAGGCACGTTGACTCCCGAGTCTCTCCGCGAACACCGGATTTGGAGGAAGGGAAGGCTCCCCACGGTCACCCCGAGGATGTCTCATTTGGAACATCATGGAAATACTCCGCATAATGGGGTGGTCTGCTAAGTCTTCCTCGGGCAGTCCGTGTTCTTGGAGGCATTTGAAGCGGGCCCGTCTACCTCTTGGTGTCCCCTCCTGCCGACCCCTGGTGGGCCTCATTACCACCAGGGCGTGGAAGGGCCGGACACCGTGGAGCCAATCCCTAAAAGGCCCGGCGGATCCTCAGTCACCGGCTGACTGTGCCCATTGGAGTAAGGGGCCTCGGTAGATGCCATGTTGGCGGCGGCCACCAAGAGGAACTTGCTCAGGAGAGTCCCTCAGTCCATCCCGAGCAAGGAGTCTCAGATGATGGACGCTTGGGAAGCGGATGTTTAGTTCAGCGACCTTCTCGGTAGAGGCTGAACTATTTGGCACATGTGATTAGGATGCAGCGCGATCTTATTAAAGAATATGCTGCATCCCCCCCAGAGTCCATGTCGGAGGAGGACAAAGTGCTGCACTCCAGCCGCATAGCCACTCTCAGGTCCGTTACCAATACCTCTATGCGGCTACTCTCCCATGCTATGAAAGGCGCCGCTAGAGCCGCAGGGGCAGGTCTACCCACTGGAGCGTCAGGCCTGGCTCCGTCATTGCGTTCTCAGAGCCCTTCAGCGTCATTTGCGAGCGCCCCCTTCAATGGTTCTGCCCTCTTTGGCAAAACTGTTAACGACACTTTGACCCAGAGCATGAAGGACGGAGACGCTGTCTGCCGTCGGAATCCACTCTCTGCCCCAGAGCCCTATTCTAGGAACCAAAAGGGTCAGAAGAAGATGTGGTTCCAAGAAAGCAATCCCAGCCTGCTCGGACAAGTCCTTCCGTGGCAGAGGAGGGCAGGAGGATGCCGCCCTAGAGCAGAGGGCTCCCAGGAAATTGGTCCAGAGAACCCTTCTCTGAACAGCCGCGCAGCAACCTGAGGGGTTGCCCGGCTGCTCCACTCTGGAGGCAGTCGGGGCGTTCCAGACACCTAAGCGGCATGGGAGTCCATAACATCAGACCGCTGGGTTCTCAGATCATATCAGAGGATATCGTATCCCCTTTCGTCACTGCCAAAATTGAAGTCCCTCGGCGTTCCACCCGGTCAGCGGGAGATTGGCCAGTAAAACATCAGACCGTCGTGGGTTCTGCCAGGATCATTATCCTAGCAGGAATCAATGGTCCCCTTTTTTTAAAAGGATTTTTAAAAGAAGTTTCCTTTAAAAATTTTTTTTTTGTAATAAAAAAATAATTTTTCCTCAAACAAAAACCCGGGGGGAGCCTTGGTTTTGAACCCCCAAGAACATTTCAAAAAAAAAAAATTTAAAAAACTTCAATTTTAAATAAATTTAATTTAAACCCCTTTCCCCAAAATCGGGTAATGAAAAACCCTTTTTCCAGTTATTTTGCCTATCCCCGAGCCGGTCATGCCTTTCCCTAGCTATTGTTATTTACATTTGTTGAAAATTTTTGGTCGGTGTTTTCAGCAGGCCCGTGCGGTGCATGTCTTGGAATGGGGAGTTTAAAAAAAACCGGGGAGGGGTTTCAGGCCCCGAAGTCGGGGAAACCCTCGCTGTCAAACAATAACCACTGACCATGTGGTCCTTACTTGTTTGGTTGGTTCCTCGAAAATTTCAAGGATTTGTTTTCAAAAATTAAAACCTGAAGATTTGATCTGTGAAAGTTTTCAGTTTTCTAGAATACTTTTCTTTTAATCATTTATAAATTTAATTTAGTGGATAACAATTCTTTAGAAACAAAAGAAATGTTTAATTAAATGGGTTTTTAAACCTTTTTCCTCCGAAACCCAATTTTTTTTTAAAAAACATTAAATTATAATTGTTCCCCAAAAATTTGATTTTGATAAATAATTGGGCAAAAAAAAACTTTTTTATTTAAATGATCCCAACTTTTTTTAAAGGGCTTTGTTTCTAAATATTATAATTTTAAACCCCCTTTTCCCTCTAAAAAATTTGAAAGTTTTGAAAAAAATTTTGTTCAGGACAAATTTAAATTTGGTTGCCTAAAAAATAAATTTTATAGTTTGTTTGATTTGGGGAAAATAATTAATAATTTACCATGTCATTTTTATAAACCAGGGGGCCAGGACGATAAAAAATGAGAAAACATAAATAGATGGAAAAATGCACTCACTTTCCCATAATGCCCTGGCCTCTATAAATCTCATTTGCCGGTATTCAGTGTAGGCATGGTTCCTCGGCTCTGGCTGTAGATAAGGGTTTAGTTTCTATTTTTTGGCTTTACCTAGTTAGTCTAGTGGATTTATCTCCTGAATAGTTATTTTTTTTCGTATAGTAGTTTCTTCCCCCCCTTAATTTAGCTATTTAGATAGTTTGTTGCTAGTTGTAGTTTTGGCATCCTTTTTTTTTTCTTAGCAGTTAGAGCTTTGGTACTTAGTTCTTTTCTGTAGTTGTAGTGCATGTTTAGTTTTCAGTTATGTCTGAAAAGCCCTCAGGTTTTAAAAAATGTTCCTCATGCGGTTGGAAGATGCTCATTTTCAACTCGCATGAGGAGTGCTTGTATTGTTTGGATGCTCTGCACCTGGAGGCTGAATGTGACGTTTGTGCCGCATTTAACCCCAGGATCTTGGCGAAGCACCGCAATAAGCTACTTTTAAAAGGATTAGCTCAGGGGGGACCTTTGCTTCCCCTTCAAAGGCTTCTTCTGGGACCCTAAGAGGAAGATCCCTTCTTTGCCTTGGGCTCCATCCAAGAAACCGCTGCTGTCAGAGCCTAGGTCCCTAGATCCAAACCCAGCCCAAACAATCCTGGAACTGAGGTCTTCAGATCCAAGAGCTGGGGAGTCATCTTCTGGATCCAGGGCTTCTTCATATCAGAGGCCTAAGATCCAGCTAGGGTCAGGCCAGCTTAGGATCCAACCAGTTCATCAGATCTGACCGCTACACTGGCTCAGCCATTAGAGGATCCAATTATAGTTCTTGAGGAGGTAGCTTCTCCTACCTCCATACAGGCAGTCTAGTCAGTTCCAAAGCCTCAGACCTGAACCCCGGAACACCACCACAAGTCATGAGCATGTCCTATTAAGTCCACTCAATCCTCATGTTCCTCTAGGTCTTCCAGGAATCTGTTACTATCAGACATGGACAGTATGTTGAGGAACTTCCTCATGGCCCAAGTAGAGTTGGGGGTCCTGGCTTTCCCTGCCCATCCAGCCAGGGGGGGCTTTGCCCTTTCCAGTTAGTCATTCTCCTCTTCCAACCCCTGTTGCCTTGGAATCTCAGGACCTGGACACCTGCAGTCAGATCCCAATGAGGCCAAGTATTTTCCCTTTTCTTATCCGCTGTCAGGGTCCCTGGATTGCTGTGTTTCTCTGACCTCGGACCAGAGCGAGCCCTGTGCTAGATTGGTTGACACCAGCTCCATGGGGGTGGGATCTGGTACCATTTTTATAGACTGGTCCCTTCCCCACTGGGCCTTGGCCTTTGATAGCTCCGGACCAGTATCATCCGGGGATCATGGTGCTGTTTCAGGGCTCATTCCTCCTCTCCGGGCAACTTCCACTTCTTAGATTGTGGATGGGACCACTTCCAGTCCCTCAGCTTTCTGGGTGGTAGAGAGGACATTCTCCAAGATAGGAGTTTCATCTACCACCCATCTGGGTCCATCCCTGCCTGTCTCTACTTTGGCTGGTGAAGCCTGTCATTCTGTCCAGGAGCAACCCTCCTGTTTGAGCCTTCTGGAGGTTTCCTCCCCTGAAGGAGTCCCTGCTTCTTCTGAGTCCTTCCCCAGAGCCCCCCACAGAGGAGGTACATTGTAAGCGAAAATGCAAGCGGCACTTGGACTCCCCATCAGAGTCCCTCACCAAGGGCATGGATCTCAATGAAGGAGACAGGTCCTCCAGATCCTTGCCTGATGTCTCCTTTGGAGACATCCTTGAAATCTTGAAACAGAAGGGTGGATGGTCTCCCCAGCCCCCGTCTTTGGAGGAGTCCATGTTTTTGAAGGCTTTAAAGATGGGCCCATATACTTCCTGGGTGTGCCCCCTGCTGACATGAAGGAGCCTGACACTGTGGATCCAGTCCCCAAGAGAGCAAACAAATTCCTCAGCCCTGCGGACCATCCTTTCTAGAGCAGAGGAGTTCTGGTCAATGCCATCATAGTTGCTGCTGCCACTAAGAAGGAGCTGGCAGAGCAGAGCTCCACGGTCCATCCCCAGAACATGGAATCCTGAGTAATAGAACATCTTGGGAAGCAAGTGTACATCTCAGCTACCTTTGGACTGAGGGCAGTTAATTACTTGGCACACTTTACCCGCCTCCAAAGGAATTTGGTCTGAGAACTTTCCACTTCCTTACAGAGTTATTGTCAGAGGAGGACTTCAAAACATTGTAAACTCTCTACTCTGACACCTAAACTCTCATGAGGCTAATTTCTAATGCAGCAGAAGCTACCTCTTAAGCTGCTAAAAGGGGCTGCCTTCGTTTAGCATTCCTTTCCCCTTGGGCTTGGGTTCAACGGACAAAATGCTGTCGGTCCAAAGCAAGGGCCTCTTACCCCTGTCAGGCCCTGGAGTTTTGGGTGGATCTCCACCAACGCCCTGTGCAATTGGTTGGCCCCCATCCTGGGGGGTCTGGACCATTTTGACCCCTTCTGGGCCTTTTAATAGCCGGACCATATTTACTGGGGAATCTTGGTTTTGCTCTTCCCCCCCCAATTCCCCTTTTTAAATTTGATCCACCAGGTCCCCAAATTCTTGGGGGAGGGGCCACCCCTGAGTTACCCCCCCCCATGGTCCAATTTTTCCCCGGGCCCCTCGGTGGGTGGAAGTTTCATTCTTCCGGGCCCCCCCTCTGGTTTCCCCCTTCCCAAAGGGTTTTCCCCCCTGAAATCCCTTTGGTTCTGATCCCTTCCGGGCAAAATCCCTTGAAAATCCGAAACCCGGACCCTGAACTACCCGGGGTGTCCGTTTCCCTGGGCAGGCTCCAATCTTCCCCCGTAGGCTTTTGGGGCACTATAAACCTTAAAAGAAAGGGGGAGGGGCCAAGCGTTTTTGGGAGGAGCCAGTAAACCCCTTTTTAAAATCCTCTCCTGGGGGTTGTCTAACCCCTAAGGGGGTGCCGGGTTTCCCCCCCAAAGACAACAATTTCCCCATTTCCCTTCTCCAATCCTCCCCATGTCGGCCCAAGTTGTGTAAAATTTTCCTTAAAGGTACTTTCCTTCTCAGGCCCCTTGTAAAACAAGCGGTTCCTCCCTGGACCTTTCCTTAGTTCTCCAGGCCTTGACCTCTCGAACCGGCGGCTACGGTAGATCTGAAATACTTGTCGTTCAAGACTGCCTTCTTAGTAGCCATTACTTCGGCCAAGAGAGTTTCAGAGCTCCAAGTATTATCAGCTAAACCTCCTTACTTGGTCTTTCATCCGGACCGTGTTTACCTCAGGACCAACCCGTCCTTTCTTCCTAAGGTAGCTTCTGAAGCAAACATTAATCAATCCATTAACCTCCCTGTTTTCTTTCCTAAATATGAAAACAAAGGTGAATACAAGCTTCACTCCTTAGATGTTCACAGGCAACTTAGATTTTATATAAACAGGACGGCTGGTCATAGGCAATCCGACCAGTTGTTCATTTCCTTTGCTAAATTTAATTTGGGCAAGCCAATTTCTAAAGTCTCACTGTCTCGCTGGATTTCACAATGTATCTTATTGGCTTATCAAGCTTCAGGAAGGCCCGCACTGAGGGTGTACATGCCCATTCAACCCGGTCAGTCTCTACCTCGGCAGCCTTTAAGGCTAGGATTCCTCTAGATGATATTTGTGCAGCAGCCACGTGGGCTTCATCTCATTCTTTTATTCCACTACAAGTTGGATCTTGCATCTAGGGGTAGAGCATCCTTTGGCTCCGGGTGCTCCGGAATATCCTTCCATGATGGCCGCCCAAGATTCAGGTAGCAGGAGACTCAGACCCACAGGATGCAGACAAATGAATCTCCTACTTCAGATTTGTAGTTATGTACTCACCATAACGTTCCATCTGAGTAGGTGTATTCATTTGTCTGCAACCATCCCGCCCTCCTATCCCCCTGGCCTTTCAGTTTCCTGCATATGTTGTGTTACCCCTTCCAGGGTGTTCTTGCTTTTGGCAAACTCGATCTGAGGTCATGAGGGTAGAGCAGGGCATTATGGGTGAGGGGAGGAGCTGAGAGCTTGGATCCATAGCTGGCAAACCATGCCGGTTCGGATCCGATATCGGATCCATAACCCACAGGTTGCAGACAAATGAATACACCTACTCAGATGGAACGTTATGGTGAGTACATAACTTCTAATTAACAGTACCTGTTCAAATGATCACTGCTGCAGTAGCCACTGTGATTATTTATTTATTTACATTTGTTGACCGGGAGTGTCCGACTGGACGTAGGTCCATTTTCAGCGGAGGCCCTGGGAGAAAAGCTCCACAGTTAAAATAAACAGAGCTACATTGGATTACATAACGATTAACAATTTAACATAGCAATTAATTACAAACATATTTACAGATGAAGAGCATAGTACATCAGTAGACAACTAGAATCTTTATCTGCGAAGTACATAACAGACATTAACAAATGTTACAATAAGAAGTCCCTGCTGTATAATAAGTACTAGGCTTATGAACATCTGAGCTTGCTATAATCAAGGTAATTATTGACTGTTGTTACAGTTTATGTACGGTAAATCTGTCATGAAAACTTTTTGGGTTTGCTTCCTTTGAAGTGTTATTTGCTCTGTTATATTGCAATCAGCCTGCACATGTGAGAAATGCTTCTGATTATGTTCTTATGAAGTTTGCACTATAACATGTACATTGTCTCCAATAGACATTACAGTGTGTTGGCATGTTGACTGCAGTGCTACATTGACTCACTTTGAGAAAACCACATCTTCTATCCTTGCTCACCTTATGGGATATTATGGGTGCATGGCTTACACTCCATTTCTGTTAGGTATGTGCATCTTGTTACATCACAAGTTTAATGGCATATCCATCTCTCATGCACGCAGTTCTCACCCGTTATGATTTTCATAGTTTATCCACTGTATGCATCATAAAAAGATATATTCTTTTCTATCTGAAATTTCTGATTGTTGAACATATCCTTGAGGGTTGCAGGCACTAATGACAGAATTTTCTGTCTAAGAATTTATACCTTTAAGAACATGCATGTTATATTGCCCCTTTAATTAATCAAAAATCTTTGAAATACAATGGTGCTAGTATTTTTGGAATTAACACTTGTGAATGTTTACATATGACCAATAATGTAAGGAAAGCCAATATACACTTCATTGTGCATTGGATCAAATCCTCCTTTTCTGCAGTACTATTCCTTTGCATATCACACACGAATAGCCTTTAGTACATTGCCTCTTCAATTAGTGGCCGCAGTGGTTAGCATTGTTGCTTCATAATGAGACTTTGTCTGGTTTGATTCTCAGCTAGAGTGCCTTCTGTGCAGTCTGCATGTCCTCCCTGCGAATGAGTGAGTTTTAAAGATATGCAGGTATGTGTGTGTGTTTGCATGTGCCTTCTGTGAAGGCCGGGTGCTGGGCTGGCAACTCAACACCATAAAAACACCACTACCAGTTTATCTCTGGACTGGTGATTTGTTGTGGTGACCCCTAACCGGGAAAAGCTGAAAGATGTTTCTTTTTATATTGCTCTTAAATTACACCTGAAGATTGCAGAGTAGCTCAGTGTAAGACTTTTCAGAATCCCTCCCACAGTAACCTACTTGCCTCATGTTTATTTATCATGCAGTTTTACTAAATCTTAAGTTATGTGTGATTGCAAGGAGCAAGTCTTTTAGCATTTGAACAGCAGCAAATGCTTGATGATTGAAATAGGTTACTTGTAAAATCCTTTGTGTCCATGCACGCAAAACACAATTTGTTTGTATTAAACATATAAATTATTAATAATGTTCCACCACTAAATGACTTCATTGCAATAAGAAGTTAATTGGGCATGCTAAGCTTCAGTGTTATGGTAATACAGGTACCTCCCACCCTTATAAAGGCATGTATAAATCTAACAATATTATACATTGTTTGAAGACGGCGACAGAATTTCAAATTTTGTCTAAGTTCTTGCTTAAGTTAAAATACTATTTTGTGCAGGACAAAGTTAAAGTCTTGATGTTAAGTTGTCTATCTTGCCTTCATTCTTGCTGGATGGGTTCGGAGCCGACCTCGGCTCCGACTCAGCCACTCTAAAAGCTCAAGAGTTGGTTCCACCGGCTCGAGGCTGCCCCTATATCTCACAATGCTAGGCGTGAATTACCTCAGATCTCATTTGCCGCTACAGCGATCGAGGTGTTTTTCTAACGGCTCCAGGTTAGTGAAAGTTAGATTAGTTTAAATACTTTAAACTTAAGCTAGCTTAGTGTATTTCTCTTTACCCTTAGTGTAGTGGATATTATCCCTTCTACTTTTATCCAGCCCTTTTTCTAAAGAACTTTAAGTTCTTTCCTAGCCTTCGGGCCTTCCTTCCCTTCCTTAGGGTGTGTATGTGTTTGGTTAGGAAGTTTTAACTTAACTTACCTTTCTGTAGTTTAGTTTAAATAATTTTAGACTTCTATCAGTGTAATCTGTGTGTGTGTGTTTCTGTGTGTGATTACACTTCGGTTCCTTGAGTATGTCCAAGGATTCAAAGGTCTCAGGCTTCAAGAAGTGTGACTCGTGCTGTCAGAAAATGTCTCTGACAGACGGTCACACTTCTTGTGTGTATTGCCTGGGACCTTTACACCTGCAGGACTCTTGTCCTGTATGCCATGGCTTCAGCCCTAGAGTCCTGCAGGAAAGAAAAAACAAACTCATATTAAGGGGTTTGCTTAAGCCTGAAGGTTCCCTTTCTGTGACATCGGGGAAAACTTCTAAGGCTTCCAAGACCTCGGCTCCAGCTTCAGAGTCGAGGCCTAAGGCCTTCATGCCTACTGCTTCATCGGCTCCGGCTGGAGCCGATGAGTCTTGACTGCAGTATCTGTTTTCCTCGGCTCGCCGGAGCCGAGCATTAGATTCCTGGGTCGGCTCCGATCAGACCATCGGAGCCGACATCTAGAAAGAGATCGAGGTCACCGTCCCTTGGCTCCGTTCATTCGGCTCCAGCGTCTCCCTTGCTGTCTGAACGGAGCCACAGATCTCACTCCTCCAGGTCATCGAGGCTCTCAGATCACGACCTCCAGAGGGTAGTGAGTCGACTTTTAAAGTCCGAGGCACTGGCCCAAATGGTCCAGAGTCCGACTCATCAGTCGATACCTCAACTTGTTCCTATAAATATTCCTCCTCCGACTCCTTTGAGCTCGGAGCCGGGGCGTCTCGGGACCGAGACTGTGGTAGCGTCGGAGCCGAGGGGGTGAGTGGCATCGGACCCTTGTCCGACCCCCCTCTCCCTCTCGGTGCTTCGGCGCTGGTGAGTTCGGCTCCGACATCGGCTTCGGAGCCATCTCTGTCGGTGCCGAGGGAGGTTCTCAGCTTCTCGGAGCGGGGACCTCTGGCTCTGCCGGACAGGGGTGCGTTCGAGGTCATGCGGAGTGTGTTGGAACCTTGTTCGACTCACAGTCGGCTCCGCCCCTCCCTCTTCGTGCCTTTGGTTATGTCGACTCACTCCCTCATCCCAGACCGCAGAGAGCCAGCTCTCAAGAATCCCCTGTGGGGATCTCATCCTCTTCGAGGCCTCCCTGAATTGGCAGGGGAGCCTCCTAGGAAGATAGTGTAAGAGGAAGCACATAGACTCACCTGAGTCTGTCACCTCTGACACAGATTTAGAGGATTCCGAGGGTTCCCCACATTCCCGTCTGAAGATGTCTCTTTCGCAGACATTCTAGAGATCCTGAAACAGAGGGAAATTGGCCAGCCCTTAACCCTTCGGAGGATGAATCTGTGTATCTTGAGGCGTTTGGCTCTCGCCCTTCCACCTCCTGGGTGTCCCCCTTGATCCCCTCATGCAGGTGGTGGCAAGAGGCCTGGATGGCTCCTGATTCAGTGGACCCCTACCCCAGGAGACCTTCCAAATTTATAACAGCACCAACTGACAAACAATTTCTCACAAAAGGTGTTTCTGTGGATGCTATGGTGGTAGCTGCTGCCACCAAGAAGGAACTAGCTGATCCTTTAGTGCCTGTTCATCCCCCTAACAAAGAATCTAGGTCTATGGACAGGTATGGGAAGCGGATGTTCTCATCAGCGACCTTTGCAATGCGTTCGCTGAACTACCTATGCCATTTCACCCGTCTCCAGAGAGACTTGATCAAAAAAGCGAGTGAGATGTTGAAGGATACTACAGCTGCAGATTTTCAGGACAAAATGAACACCCAGCTGACTACCCTTAATTCGATAGCTAACTCCTCCATGCCTCCTTTCATATGCGGCTGATGGAGCGAGTAGGGCCCTTGGGACAGGTGTTGCCTTACGGCATGCCTGGATGCGACTATGCAATTTGCGGACCCCTTTAAAACGTCTTTCACTAACTCCCGTTCGATGGATCATCTCTTTTGGTCCTCAAGTGAAAGAAACCTTGACTAGGTGCGAGACGGATGGCAAAACTCTATCTGCCATCGGAGTCCGTTTTTCTACTCCTTTAGACCTTACCCCAAAGGCCAGAAAAGTGGAAAATGTGGTTCCGCAAACAATCTCAAGGGAATTTGCCTGACGACAGAGTCGGTTCCCTCCAGAGGCAGAGGAGGGAACAATAATGGTAGACGTCGCCCTAGAGGCAGAGGGGCCCGCAGAACCAGGGCAATCGAGAAACCTTTTCCGATAAGCCCTTTCAGCATCCCTGAGGTGTTGCCCGACTGTCCACCTTCGGAGGCAGTCGGGAAACATTGTCACTGTACCCAGAAGCCTGGCTATCCCTGACTCAAGACAAGTGGGTACAGTCCATCATTTCCGAAGGCTATTCCATTCCCTTACTTCGCATCCCAAACCAATCAAAAAATCCCTTCCAGATGTTCCACCCGCTCAAAGGATCTTGCAGCTTTGGAAATTTCAAAGCTGCTTGTAAAACAATTCAACCAGTTCCAGCAGACCAACTAGGATCCGGAATCTACTCCAGGTTCTTTTTTAGTTCCAAAGAAAACAGGGGACTGGAGACCAATTTTGGATCTCAGTATCTTGAACAAGTCAGTCAAGAAAACAAGATTTCGGATGGTCACGCTGCAGTCCATCCTCCCCTATTGGGAAAGAAAAACTGATGTGCTCTATAGATCTTCAGGATGCGTACTATCACATAAAATGAACAGACGCCCAGAAGATTCCTCCGCTTCAGGCTGGGAACCAGTCATTTTCAATTCAGGGCCCTGCCCTTTGGTCTCACCACTGCCCCCGGTGTTTACCAAATGCATGGCAGTGGTAGCTTCTCACCTGAGACGTCAAGGATTCCAGGTGTTTCCATATTTGGACGACTGGCTCCTCACAGCTCCCACCAAGCATCTTCTTCTAATGGCCAGGGACTACACCTTTCGCATTTGTCAAAAGTTAGGCATTTCAATAAATTGCGAAAGTCTGTTTTGTCACCTTGTCGTACTATTACCTTCATAGCTAAATCTAGACACAGTCAACATGTCTGTGAGACTAACACATCAGAGAATAGCAGACATACACAAACTGGTCTCACTCCTCTTCAGCAGCAACAGAATCAAAGCCAGGTTAGTTCTGAAAGTGTTGGGGATTACGGCGGCTGCCATACCTCTGCTTCCATTAGCCAGATTCCACATGAGAATCCTTCAATGGATGCTCTTCACGCAATGGTCATACCAGCAACTTCCGATGTCCCACACCATTATGGTCACGCAAACATGCAGAAATCATCTTCTGTGGTGGATGTCTTCCCCTCAGCTCTTATTGGGAAGACCCTTTGTTCCTTCTCCTCCGGTTGCTACTTTGACAACGGACGCCTCCCTGATCGGGTGGGGGGGGCATTATCAGGGCAGAACTGTCCAGGGCACTTGGCAACCAGACGAATGCCACTTGCACATAAATGTTCTAGAGATGAGAGCAGTGCTTTTAGCGTTGCAAGCCCTTCAAGACTCTCTTCCCTTGGGAACGATAGCAATCCAGACGGACAATATGTCCGTAGTGTGGTATATCAACAAACAAGGCGGAACCAGGTCCTACCCCTGTGTCGAGAAGCACTCAGACTGTGGCAATGGGCGATTTCTTCTCAGCGTTTCTGATAGCAACGCACATCCCGGAAGTCCAATCAAATCGCGGACAAGTTGAGCAGAGCTATCCTCATGCCTCACGAGTGGTCTCTGAAAGACTCTGTTGTGAGAGAATTTTTCTCAAGTGGGGTCAGCCTTGCTGCGACCTTTTTGCTACTCCCCAAAACAGCAAGTGCAGAGATTTTTTCACCCTATTCCCTTTACCAGGCCAGCCCAGCAGAGACGCTCTAGTCCAAGTTTGGCCCCGGGGACTTCTGTATGCATTTCCTTCCTTCCCACTAATCTCTCAAGTGATACAGAAAGCTATCGCTCAGAAGGCCTCGTTGATCCTCATTGCTCCTTACTGGCCTCGACAGGTTTGGTTCCCCTTTCTACATCATTTTCTGTTGGGCCGACCTTGGCATCTGGACCTAGTTCCAGATCTTTTGATCCATCAGTCGGGTCAGTTTCATCGCTCCCTTCCCTCTCTGAACCTCACTGCTTGGTTCCTCCAATTCCAACATTAGCCAGGCTTCCTCAAATATCTCACTCTGTTCGAGATATTTTGATAGCTTCCCATAAATCTTCCACTAGAAAGATTTATTTGAGTAAGTGGAAACATTTCGCCTGTTGGGCTCAAGGAAGGGACATAGATCCTTTCACTGCTTCCATCCAAATGGTCCTTGATTTTCTAGCTGAACTCTTTCATGCAGGTTCATCTCCTTCTACTCTTAAAGTTCAACTGGCAGCTATTTCTAACTTTCATGTGGGCATTTCAGAGTCTGCCATAATGTCCCACAAGCTTCGCAATGCCTTTTTGAAAGGAGTTTTTCTACTCAGACCTCCTATAAGAAATCCTCCTCCTCCTTGGGACCTAAATTTAGTTCTTAGTTCTTTGATTCTTCCCCCTTTCGAACCTGCAGTCTCCTGTTCTTTAAAATTGCTATCATGGAAGACTCTCTTTCTGGTAGCTATTACTTCAGCTAGAAGAGTTTCAGAACTTCATGCACTCAGCTGTCGACCTCCTTATCTGTTGTTTCATAAGGACAGGGTATCTTTACGAACCAACCCGTCCTTTTTACCTAAGATAGCCTCGACGTCTAACCTAAATCAAAGCATTGACCTCCCTGTGTTTTTTCCAGAATATTCTAATAGGTCTGAACAAAAATTGCATTGGCTAGATGTTCATCGTCAGTTAAGGTACTATTTGGATACAACCCAACAATTGGCAAAATCTGACCAGCTGTTTGTCTCCTATGCAGAAGGCAGAAAGGGACTTTCAGTTTCAAAGGTATCATTATCTAGATGGCTAACATCTCTGATTTCCCTTGTTTATGAAATTAGACACCAAAAGCTGCCTAACAAACCTAAAGCCCATTCCACCAGAGCTTTGGCTACTTCTATAGCCTTCCAAGACAGACTGCCTATTGACACCATTTGTGCAGCGGCTACTTGGGCTACTCCTCACACTTTCGCTTCTCATTATAAGTTGGATTTAGCTTCTAGGCATAGAGCTAACTTTGGTTCCACTGTTCTCAAGAGTCTGTTCCGTTAGGCCACCCGGGGCAAGGTGCTAGGGACGGTCCCATCCAGCAAGAATGAAGGCGGAGATAGACAACTTAACATATAGAAGTTATGTTCTTACCATAACGTTCCATGTTAGTTGTCTTCTTCCGCCTTCTTTCTTGCGTCTACCCTCCTTCCCACTGGCCTGGACAGATCTAGAGGAGTTTGATTGTGACCTCTCTTTCTACCACCTCTTTGCGATAGGTATATGCTCTGCTGTGCATATTTCCTAGAGTCAGGCTTAGGTCACCCTTCTCTTCCCTTTGTTTTTAGAGGTGGAAATTTTCCAGTATTCCTGGTTATTTTTTAGCTGGGCCTAGCTCACAAACGAGATCTGAGGTAATTCACGCCTAGCATTGTGGGATATAGGGGCAGCCTCGAGCCGGTGGAACCAACTCTCGAGCTTTTAGAGTGGAGTCGGGCCAGGTCGGCTCCGAACCCATCCAGCAAGAAAGAAGGCGAGAAGAAGACAACTAACATGGAACGTTATGGTAAGAACATAACTTCTATTTTTGACCTAAGCAAATAAACTATGCTAATAGTTAATGTTATTCCTGCTTATTTAGGTGAATAATAATAATACATACCATGATCAGTACTAGAATACAACATATGCCAGGCACAGTCATGAAAATGCAGATAAAACATAATCATAGACTGAAAAAAATGCATTTTAATTGTAGGAAAATGTGAACATTCTCATCTTGAAACAACTTCACCCATGTAACTGATCAAAAATCAGTGAAAATTATTATTGCTTACCAAGGACAAAACTATCTACAAGGATGGGGAAAGGCAGCTTTAAGGCTGTAGTCCTTTTTATTATATTTCTTCATTTAATCAGTGAAACTGAGCTGTCTTTATGTGCAGATATTTTGTAAGCAGTCATTCTGAAAATAGTAAAGAATTCAGCTTGACAAAAATGTGCATTACATTTATAGAACAACATGTAGAGTGAAAATCATTAACACTGAATGAAATATAAACAGCAGCAAGTAGTGGTCCACATTTGTAAAAGGTAAAATAATTCTGGCAGACAAGTATTCCTTCAAAAGTACTGATGAAATGCTATTAACTTTCATTTTAGAAATGCTGCTAACTGCCAGCGTAACATCATTACCTTACCTATGATAAATAACATTTTCAAGGGATGAGAATCATTTCATCTAATCACAACAGATGAAAGCAATGCTGAGTTTGCTGACCCCACTCAATACCATTTCCTGGCAGGCTCCTTACCTCTCATTTGTCCATTCTTGCTCCAGTACGCAATGTCTTCTGCAATTGAAAATTCCGCGCCCCCAAAACAAAGACGTACATAATCTGTTGCACAGGTATATCCGGTGTTTGTGACCTGTTTTCGTCATCTGCGGCCATAAAAGGAGGGCGTTCTTAAAGAAGAACGTCCTTAAAATGTTTTTTTTTTTTTTTGTAATAAAAAGACAATGAATATCCTCACTGCCACAGGCAGTCTCTGTTTTACGGACAGTGTACTGCCAAGAACATTACAAACCCAGACTGGATAACAAAAAAAAAAAATCATTTAAATAAATAACTAAAATTGCGCCCTTTACGTGATCGGGCTGTACGGCGTGCCCTAGGCGGTTGCCTAGTTTACCTATGCCTATGGCCGGCCGTGAGCCAAGGTCATGTGCCTGATTCCTGAGCTAATTTATTTTATTTATTTATTTATCATTTGTTGACCGGGAAAGTCCGACTAGGTTCCACAGAGCCTGTTTTCAGCGGAGGCCCAGGGAGAAATGCTCCAGATGCATGTCTTTGGAATGTGGGAGGAAACCGGAGTACCCGGAGGAAACCCACGCGAACACAGGGAGAACATGCAAACTCCACACAGAAGGCACCCCAGCCAAGAATCGAACCGGAGAACCTCTTGCTGTGAGGTGACAATGTTAACCACTGCACCACTGTGCCGTCCTAATACTCCTGTCATGGTTCGGTCTCTTTTTCAGGGAATTTCACAGGATGTTAGGAGTATTCTTCAGTTAATTCTCCTCAAGCTGATGATTTTTGACTCTGGTGAAAGTTTTTTTTCAGATTTCCTTTAGAATAATTATCTTTTTCTGAGACTACAAATAAAATGAAATATTTATTTCAGTGGGGAGACGATCAAATTCCCAACTTCAAGCAAAAGTATTAGGACCCAGCAAAAAGTATAATGATTTAATACAACTAGATTTTCCACAGCTTACATTTCTTCCTCCTAGGTCATCTGCCATTGAGGATGTTTTCTTATCAGCTTGCAGTTTACCTGACAGTCTGTTCCCTTCCCCAAAAAATCTGATAGGTTGTATAAAGCACTTCTGACATATAAATACTTTTATTCTAATCTTAAATCGGATCCTACATTGATTTCTTTATCTAAGCCTTCTGTTTCTAAATATTATGAATCTAAACCTCATTCCCTCTGACAAAGATGGGAAAGCTTTTGACAAATTTGTGAAAAAAGTTGATTCTTATTGTACCATAACTTTCAGAATTTTGAGTTGCCAGGTCACATGTTGAAATTTTTACTAGCTTTGTTTGAGAACATGAGATAGTTAGTTGATCTAATGTTATCCATGTCATTATTTATCACCATAGGGTCTAGGATCTGATATCGTATCTGAGCCGGCAACATACAATAGATGGATCCAAGTGTCTAGCTCCTCACTTTCCCATAATGCCCTGCTGCCCTCTATCCCCAAATCTCATTTGCCGGTATTCAGTGTAGGCATGGTTCCTCGGCTCTGGCTGTAGATAAGGGTTTAGTTTCTATTTTTTGGCTTTACCTAGTTAGTCTAGTGGATTTATCTCCTGAATAGTTATTTTTTTTCGTATAGTAGTTTCTTCCCCTCCCTTAATTTAGCTATTTAGATAGTTTGTTGCTAGTTGTAGTTTTGGCATCCTTTTTTTTTTCTTAGCAGTTAGAGCTTTGGTACTTAGTTCTTTTCTGTAGTTGTAGTGCATGTTTAGTTTTCAGTTATGTCTGAAAAGCCCTCAGGTTTTAAAAAATGTTCCTCATGCGGTTGGAAGATGCTCATTTTCAACTCGCATGAGGAGTGCTTGTATTGTTTGGATGCTCTGCACCTGGAGGCTGAATGTGACATTTGTGCCGCATTTAACCCCAGGATCTTGGCGAAGCACCGCAATAAGCTACTTTTAAAAGGATTAGCTCAGGGGGGACCTTTGCTTCCCCTTCAAAGGCTTCTTCTGGGACCCTAAGAGGAAGATCCCTTCTTTGCCTTGGGCTCCATCCAAGAAACCGCTGCTGTCAGAGCCTAGGTCCCTAGATCCAAACCCAGCCCAGACAATCCTGGAACTGAGGTCTTCAGATCCAAGAGCTGGGAAGTCATCTTCTGGATCCAGGGCTTCTTCATATCAGAGGCCTAAGATCCAGCTAGGGTCAGGCCAGCTTAGGATCCAACCAGTTCATCAGATCTGACCGCTACACTGGCTCAGCCATCAGAGGATCCAATTATAGTTCTTGAGGAGGTAGCTTCTCCTACCTCCATACAGGCAGTCTAGTCAGTTCCAAAGCCTCAGATCTGAACCCCGGAACACCACCACAAGTCATGAGCATGTCCTATTAAGTCCACTCACTCCTCATGTTCCTCTAGGTCTTCCAGGAATCTGTTACCATCAGACATGGACAGTATGTTGAGGAACTTCCTCATGGCCCAAGTAGAGTTGGGGGTCCTGGCTTTCCCTGCCCATCCAGCCAGGGGGGGCTTTGCCCTTTCCAGTTAGTCATTCTCCTCTTCCAACCCCTGTTGCCTTGGAATCTCAGGACCTGGACACCTGCAGTCAGATCCCAATGAGGCCAAGTATTTTCCCTTTTCTTACCCGCTGTCAGGGTCCCTGGTTTGCTGTGTTTCTCTGACCTCGGACCAGAGTGAGCCCTGTGCTAGATTGGTTGACACCAGCTCCATGGGGGTGGGATCTGGTACCATTTTTATAGACTGGTCCCTTCCCCACTGGGCCTTGGCCTTTGATAGCTCCGGACCAGTATCATCCGGGGATCATGGTGCTGTTTCAGGGCTCATTCCTCCTCTCCGGGCAACTTCCACTTCTTAGATTGTGGATGGGACCACTTCCAGTCCCTCAGCTTTCTGGGTGGTAGAGAGGACATTCTCCAAGATAGGAGTTTCATCTACCACCCCTCTGGGTCCATCCCTGCCTGTCTCTACTTTGGCTGGTGAAGCCTGTCATTCTGTCCAGGAGCAACCCTCCTGTTTGAGCCTTCTGGAGGTTTCCTCCCCTGAAGGAGTCCCTGCTTCTTCTGAGTCCTTCCCCAGAGCCCCCCACAGAGGAGGTACATTGTAAGCGAAAATGCAAGCAGCACTTGGACTCCCCATCAGAGTCCCTCACCAAGGGCATGGATCTCAATGAAGGAGACAGGTCCTCCAGATCCTTGCCTGATGTCTCCTTTGGAGACATCCTTGAAATCTTGAAACAGAAGGGTGGATGGTCTCCCCAGCCCCCGTCTTTGGAGGAGTCCATGTTTTTGAAGGCTTTAAAGATGGGCCCATATACTTCCTGGGTGTGCCCCCTGCTGACATGAAGGAGCCTGACACTGTGGATCCAGTCCCCAAGAGAGCAAACAAATTCCTCAGCCCTGCGGACCATCCTTTCTAGAGCAAAGGAGTTCTGGTCAATGCCATCATAGTTGCTGCTGCCACTAAGAAGGAGCTGGCAGAGCAGAGCTCCACGGTCCATCCCCAGAACATGGAATCCTGAGTAATAGAACATCTTGGGAAGCAAGTGTACATCTCAGCTACCTTTGGACTGAGGGCAGTTAATTACTTGGCACACTTTACCCGCCTCCAAAGGAATTTGGTCTGAGAACTTTCCACTTCCCTTACAGAGTTATTGTCAGAGGAGGACTTCAAAACATTGTAAACTCTCTACTCTGACACCCCCTTGCAAACTCCTCGATGAGGCTAATTTCTAATGCAGCAGAAGCTACCTCTTAAGCTGCAGGTACTGGCATCGCTAAGAGGCGTCATGCTTGGTTACTTTTATGCAGTTTGTGGAGCCCTTCAGCGTGTCCTTTACCAACACTCCCTTCGATGGGTCCACCCTTTTTGGACTATCCATGAAGGACAATTTACCTGCAGTAAGCAGAAAAGGAAGACTTTGTCTGTGGTCAGGATCCAGCTTTCTCCTCCCCAGAGGTCCTTCTCTAAAACCCAGCAAGGAACTAGAAAGAAGTGGATCTGGAAGTCACAGTCTCCCTTCCAGGATGCTCCTGACGACTCCTCTTCCAGAGGCCAGGGGAGAGGTTTCAATGGGTGATGCCAACCTAGAGCCTGGGGGTCGTCAAAATCAGGGCTCCAGAGAACCCTTCTCTGAACAGCCTTCTCAGTGCTTTTGAGGTGCTGGCCAACTGCTCTGCCCTGGAGGCAGTCGGTGGTTGCATTTCCCGTCCCCCACTAGCCCTGACAAATATTACCTCTGATCAGTGAGTGTTAAACATCATTTCCAGGGGTTATTTCATTCCCTTTTTGGAACTCTCTCCAATGAAAAGTTACCTCCTAGAAATTCCATCCAGTCAGAGGAAGTTGGCATTCAAAGAAATTCAACAACTTCTTCAAAGAAGACCCATCTAAGAGGTCCCACAGGCAAAGAGGATACAGTACTTATTCTCACTTCTTTTTAGTTTCACTTCTGGGTAGGAGCTAATCATTACCAGTTCAAGGCCCTATCCTTCAGTTTCACCACAGCCACTTGAGTGTTTAACAAATGTATAGCGTTGGTAGCAGCTCACCTGTGGCTGCAGGGGTTTCAGGTTTCACAATGATTGACTCCTCATGGCACCTTCAAAGCATTGACTGCTACAAGCAATCCATTATGTTTTTCCCCTCTTCGATCATTTGGGGATTACTGTCAACCTTTCAAAATCCAATCTGGTCACAACACAACAGATGGAGTTCATAGGAATCCAATTAGACTCTGTGTCAAAGAGTGCAGCATTACCTGTACGCAAGGTTCAGTTGATCCAGGAACAGGTCATGCAGATCTTAGACCTGTCACTTCCCCCATTTCATTTGATTCTTTGAACCCTTGGATCCATGGCCATGGCCATTCAACTCATTCTCCTGGCAGGGTACCACATGTGGGTTTTACAGTGGATCTTAGCAGTTCCTGTGATTTCAAATTCTTGTCATGAAAAATGGCCCTCCTGGTTGCTATAACGTCTGCTAGGAGGGTCTCTAAACTGCAAGCTCTTTCCATTGCTCCTTCTTACAACATGATTTCTCCCAAGGACAGAGTTTCTCTCAGGACAAATCCCTCTTTCTTGCCCAGGATTGCTTCTGAAACTAATCTAAACCAATGTATTCAGCTGCCAGTGTTCTTTTCTAAAGGAGAGTACATTCTGCATAGTTTGGACATACACAGACAGTTATGGCTCTATCTGCATAGGACCAAAGGATTTTGCAAGTCAGAGCAGCTCTTTGTGGCTTTTTCCCTGAACAGACATGGTCTTCTGGTTTCTAAGGTCACTATTTCTAAATGGATCTCTAGCTGCATTCCCACAGTTTACAACAATATGCATCTTGAGGTTACAGGAAGAATCAGGGCTCATTCTATGAGGTCCATGGCTACTTCCTCAGCTTTTTTGGCCAAACTTTCTCTTGATGACATCTGTGCTGTTGCCACTTGGTCTAATCCTCACACCTTTATATCTCATTACAAGCTGGATTTGATTTCCAGGAGCAAGGCTTCATTTGGCTCCACAGTGCTCCAGCATGTTCTTCCTTGAGGCCTTCCAGGATAAATGGTAGCTGAGGAATCTGACCCTATGGTGATGAATAATGATATGGATAACATCAGATAAAGAGTTATGTACTTACCATAACTTGGTATCTGTGTTAGTCTGTCATTATTCATCACATTTCCCTCCTGCCTTCCCCCTACCTTGTTGGATCTTGGAGGACGTTGGAGTGTTTTCTTTGGGTCCTGGACTCTCTTCTTCTCATTTTGCAAGAGTAGCCTTTAGGAATATGTTAGCAAACTCGATTGGAGAGTTAGAGGGCAGCAGGGCATTATGGCAGAGGGAGAGGCTATAGCCTCGGATCCGTCTTGTATTTTGCTGGCTCTAGACCCTATGGTGTTGAATAATGACATTTGATAACACAGAAGCCAAGTTATGGAAAGTACTTAACTCTTTTTAACCATCCTTCTTTAGAGTTTATTGTGTCTTCTTCTCAAGTAATTGGACACTCCTTAACATGTGCTTATAGCTTTGCTGATGCAGTAGACAGAGCAGCAGGCACTGGTTCAGTTATGAGACAATTTGCATGGTTATGCTCTCAGAATTTGCCAAAAGATGTTAAAGATGAGATTTTGAATTCTTACATTAATAAAGATGCGTTATTTAGCCCTTCCCCTGCTGAGGTCCTAAAAATATTTACTGAAAGAAGGAAATTGATTAAAGGAGTAACTCATATTTTTTAAACCTCATTTCTCAAGTCCATTAAAAAGTGATGTTCTGTAGTCCTAACATATGGGTTCAGAGCCGATCCTCAGCTCCGACTCGGCCGATTACAAAGCTCAAAGTCTCTCAGTTGGCTCATGGCAAGGTAGGTATCCCATAGTGCACTAGTAAGAATCCCCAGATCTTGTTTGCCTCGTCTACGAGTTCAGAAGTGCTTCTTTCTTGGCTGTGGCTAAGTTGGATATTTTCATTACTATTATTGTTCTTATTAATATTTTTGCATATAATATAGCTTAGTTTACATAGTTTAGGTAATAGTTATTATTGGTAGTAAATAGTAGTGTGTTTTACTATTTTCTGTAGTTATTGTTGAGAACTTGTTGGCCGTCTCTAGGCCTGTTTTTGTTCTCCGAGTTGTATCCCTTCTGTGTGCTAGTTTTTGAGATAGTTTTTCTATTAGCATAGGTCCGTGTTTGTGTTAGGACCTTTTGCTTCTAGTATTGTATTTCACTAGAATAGTATTCTTGTGTGCAGTGTTGTTTACTATCCTTATTGGCTAGTTTTTAACCTGTTGTTTAAGTTTACATTTTGTGGTATCCTTTCTGACTTAGTTTATTTCCTTGTTTTTTTGACAGCTAGGTCCATTTAAGTTAAAGGACCTACTCCTCTATTAACCTTTTCTGGTGTTGTTTCCTCAACAGGGCTAGGCCCATTTAAGTTAGAGGACCTAGTCCTCGGTTGTGTTTCTTGTGTGCAGTGTTTCTTGCAGAGCGAGGCCCGTTTAAGTTAGAGGACCTTGTCCTCTCTTTCTATCTTTGATAGAGATCTGTTTGTACTAAGCATGTCTAAGGAGTCTAAAGATCATAAACCTTCGAGTTTTAAAAAGTGCCTTAAGTGCTCCCAAAAAATGTCAATAACTGACGGGCATAGTAACCGTGTTTACTGCCTCGGTGCCATTCATCTTCAGGAAACTTGCTCTTTCTGTCACTCCTTCAGCTCTCGAGTTTTCCAAGAAAGGAAGAAAAAACTAATCCTGAAAGGTCTCCTTAAGCCTTCCTTTGAGGAGGATTTAGCCAGCTCTTCATCCTCACACTTCAAGTCTCCTTCTTCAAAGAAAGAGAAAGTCAAGTCGGCCAAGAAACATTCTCCTGCACCAACGATTTTGTCTGGACCTCCTTCTACCTCTTCAGCTCCACTGTCCTCGGAGCCGGTCAAGGTTATTGATATTGACACTGTAGTGTCAGCCTCAAGTTTTTCAGAGCCGACCACTGAGAAATTACCTCATAACCAGTCCAAAGAGTTATTGCCAGTCTCCCAAACTTTATGATCTCCCATATTGAAGAGCTCTAGGTCGCCTACCCTGTCATCCAGATCCTCCAAGAGACTTTCTGAAGACGATGTAGAGAGAGTAGTGCTTAGACTGTTGAAGTTGTCTGCTTTACCAAAATTGTTGCTGGCTCTGACCCAGTTGGCTCTGGCGCCATCTAAGAACATTCTCCCTGATGCTGTTCCTCCTCCGAGCCATGTTGGTCCAGAGCTTTCTGTGCCACTTGTTGTGGAACCCTCGGTTCCAGCACCCCTTGTGTCTGTTTCAGAGCCAAATTCTGCTAGGACACCTTTGGCACCCTCTTTGGTGTCTAGGAACCAAAGATCACCAGTCAGCCCTGACAGGGATGCTTGGACCTGAACTTCTTCGGTTCCAAGCCTACCTTTCAGTATGTCGGCTAGGATGAGCTTGGACTCTACATCCATCTCGGAGCCAATTGCTTTGGAGCCAAGGGCTACTTCTGTTTCCTTGGAACTGGGGCTGTTCTCAGAGGCAGAGAGATCTGCATTTGAGATAATGAGGAGCGTGCTGTCTAGGTCGTCAGTTCCACACAAGGGTACCGATGCTCTTCCCCCTCTAGCACCGATCTCTGTCTCAGCACCTTCTCCCTCTCTTGGCAGCAGAGACCCACAGCCTCAGGAGCCCCCATTGGGTGGCCCCCAGTCTTCTGAGACCTCCACAGAATACCATTCTGGGGAGCCCCCTCGGAAGAGGACTTGCAAGAGGAAGCATGTAGACTCTCCGGGATGAGTCCATCACCTCGGACACTGACCTCAAGGAGTCAGAAGGTTCCCCTAGGTCGTCCTTTGATGATATCTCCTTTGTAGATATCTTAGAGATCCTGAAACAGACAGGTGGCTGGCCCACTGTCACCCCTTCTGATGAGCAGTCAGTGTACCTGAAGGCTTTTGGGTCTCAAACTTCAGCCTCTTGGGTGTCTCCACCTTTCGATGAGCTTCTAGACTTAGTCGAAAGGTGTGGGAAACTCCTGATGCTGTGGAACCAGTCCCCAGAAGGTCCAACAAATTGCTCTCAGCCCCCAAAGAGAAAGAGTTCTTGACCAAAGGTGTGCCTATAGATGCCATGGTGGTGGCTACAGCCACAAAGAAGGAACTAGCAGAGACTTCTACATATGTCCATCCACCAAACAAGGAGTCTCGAACGATGGATAGATACGGGAAGCGTATCTTCTCTTCAGCAGCTTTCCCTCTCAGATCGGTGAATTACCTCATCCATTTTACTAGGCTTCAAAGAGATCTCCTAAAGGAACTAGGAGATACTCTCCAAGGTACATCAACTGAAGGAGTCCTTGAGAAAGTTACTGCTCAGTTGTCCACCTTAAACTCCATTGTTAACTCCTCCATGAGTCTGATATCCTGTGCAGCAGATGGAGTGAGTAGGGCAACGGGTTCAGGAGTTTCCCTTAGGAGAAACTCCTGGATGCGCTTATGTAACTTTGCGGAGCCCTTCAAATCTACTTTTACCAACACCCCCTTTGACGGTTCCTCTTTGTTTGAACCAAAGGTAAAAGATACACTCATTTGGTGCGAGAAGGAAGGGAAAACTCTCTCTGCTGTGGTAGTACGTTTTTCTGTCCCTTCTAGGCCATACCCCAGGGGTCAGAGAGGAGGGAGAATGTGGTTCAAGAAATCCCAGATTTTTCCGGATGCACAGGGTGATTCCTCCTTCAGAAACAGAGGAGGAGGAGCTAATGGTAGACATTGCCCTAGAGGCAGTGGGTTCCGCAAAACCAGTGTGGCCGCGGTTCCTTTCATAGTCGTCCCTATCAGCGCTCCTGAAGTGGGGCCTGACTGTGCTTCTCTGGAGCCAGTTGGGGGTCGCTTATCTTTGTATCTATAAGACTGGCTCAGCATCACCCAAGACAAGTGGGTACAAAGAATAATCACCAGAGGATACTCCATACCCTTCTTTCTTCCACCTCATATCCCCAAGAAGCTCCCAGATGTTTCACCCAATTACAGGGATCAAGCAACCATAGAAGTTTAAAAGAGTTAAGGCCAAGACAGTACTGAAATGTTTAGGGATCATGGCTTTTACCATAACTCTAGTTCCACTAGCCAGACTGCATATGCGAATCCTTCAATGGCTACTTTTTTCCCAGTAGTCTCTTCAACAACTGCCTCTGTCTCATCATATTCTGATAATGGAATCTTGCAAAAAGGACCTTCGTTGGTGGATTCAGCCTGATCAACTAATGACAGGAACACCTTTCCTTCCTCGCCAACCCATTGCTACTGTGACCACAGATCCCTCCCAGATAGGGGGGCGGGGTGGGGCGGCATTATCTAGGCAGGACTGTCCAAGGCACATGGCAAGATCACGAGGCTCACTTGCATATCAGTGTCCTAGAGATGAGAGCAGTGCTACTAGCATTGCAAGCACTTCACAACTTTCTTCCTCTAGGGACAATAGGAATCCAATTGGACAATATGTCAGTGGTATGGTATTTAAACAAGCAAGGAGGAACCAGATCTTACCCCCTATGTCAAGAGGCTCTTCGTGTTTGGCAGTGGTTGATATCTTCCCAGTGCTTTCTAGTAGCAATGCATATCCCGTGGACAACCAATGTGATAGCTGACAAGCTCAGCAGGGCAATCTTGATGCCTCACAAGTGGTCTCTGAATCAGAAAGTCGCGGACCAGATTTCCGCAAATGGGGACAGCCTTGCTGCAATCTGTTTGCCAGTCCAGTCAATGCCAAATACAGCATCTACTTCCCCCTTATCCCCCCTCTGGGGGAGACACTGAGAGATGTACTTGTTCACAATTGGCCTCTGGGACTTCTTTATGCATTCCCCCCCTTTCTGCTCATATTAAAAGTGATCGAGAAAGCAAATTCCTTGGGAAGCAGAATGATTCGATCACTCCTTTCTGGCCTCATTAGATTTGGTTCCCCTTTCTCGGGCCTCATCTTCTAGATGATCCATGGACTCTGGACCCAGTTCCAGACCTCTTGACACACATGTCCACCTCCACCCCTGCTTCCACACTCTCAACTTGACAGCGTGGCTGCTCCACTTCCATCCCTAGTCAGGTTTCGTGATTTTTCACCTGCAGTTACACATATCCTCATGGTTTCCCACAAAACTTCCACGAGGAAATTATACGCTAGCAAATGGAGAAGATTTTCTAACTTGGCAAAAGAGAAAAATGTACAGCCTTACACAGCATCCATACCCTTGGTGTTAGAATTCCTAACCAAACTTTTTCATTAGGGATCAGCTGCTGCTACAGTCAAGGTTCAACTGGCAGCGATATCCAATTTTCATTTGGGACAACACGAGCCTAATCTTATGGCTCACAGATTGTGTAAAACTTTCCTTAAAGGCACTACCTTGCTAAGACCTCCCTTTCAGGAACCTTTATCTCCTTGGGATCTAAATTTCATTCTGTCTAAACTTACTTCCTCGCCTTTTGAACCCGCACATTCGTGTGAACTGAAGTTCCTGTCTTGGAAGACCATTTTTCTAATAGCTGTTAATCTGCCAGAAGAGTGCCAAAGTTACAAGCACTGTCAGTCAAACCTCCTTACTTGATTTTTCATAGAGACAGAGTTTCCCTTTGTACAAACTTATCTTTCATCCCCAAGGTTTGCTCTTAGTCTAATTTGAATCAAACTATTGAACTGCCAGTATTTTTCCTAATCATTCAAACAGTGCAGAATATATATTTAATCAACTTGATGTTCACAGACAGTTTGGGTTCTATCTACATAGAACCAAGGAACTTAGGAAATCAGACCAATTGTTCGTATCCTTTTCTGAAACCAGGATAGGTCTGCCAGTCTCTAAGATAACTCTATCAAATTGGATATCAAACTGTATCTCGTTTATCTACTCTTCCAATGGCAAGGAGCTTCCGTTTAAAATTAAGGCTCATTCTACCAGATCCCTATCCACATTTGCTGCTTTTCAAGCCAGAGTCCCAATTGACAGTATTTGTGCAGCAGCAACTTGGGCTACCTCTCATACTTGTATTAGTCATTACAAATTGGATTTGACCTCGAGGGGTAGAGCCTCCTTTGGTTCCATGGTGCTTAGGAGTATATTCCTGTGAGTCACCCAAGAAAAAGGTGCTAGGGACACTGTCCCATATGTAAGAATGAAGGCGAGATAGGACTACAGAACATAAAGAAGTTATGTACTCAGCTTAACGTTCCATGTTTGTAGTCCATCTCGCCCTTCATTCTTACAAACCCACTCAACTACCCCCATCCATGTATCCTTGGAGGATCTGGAGACAAGATAGTATTGCTTTTTTGTAGGGTAAAGACCTTTCATCTTTGTTGTTTCTTGTAGAAAACTTTTCTATCACTTTTATAGTCAGCAGCAAACAAGATCTGGGGATTCTTACTAGTGTACTATGGGATACTTATCTTGCCACGAGCCAACTGAGAGACTTTGAGCTTTGTAATCGGCTGAGTGTAAGACTGTAGGGCGAGATGGACTACAAACATGGAATGTTATGGTGAGTACATAACTTCTTTTTTCTTCCTCTTCAGCATCCTTTACCACAAAGCAATGTAAGCAATATAAGCAAAGTCCTACCAAGCAAAATCTCAAAAAGCAATGACAAGGAAGATCAAAGAAGAAAGATGGAGCCTTCTGTAATTAATGACAGTCCAAAAGGTCAGTGTGACTATTTGCCTCTTCCCCTAACCTAGCAATGTTTCATTTCTCACTTTCACACTAGCCCTCCACCTTCCCTGGTGCCATTATCTCAGACAGTGGGTTCTGATACTTATCCCAATAAGGGTACAGGTGGTAGTGGGAATCCCTTCCCTTTTCAGATGATTCCTCCTCATCCAGCAAATTTGTTTCCTCCAATTTTGGAGCAAATGTTGGCTTGGGTGAGTGATATGATTTGTGCCCTTAACTCAGATAGACAAAGGGTTTTATTCAACGATATTTTTTCTGATGCCAAAGAAAGAATGAACTTGAGGACTACTCTAGATCTTTCCTTTCATTATCATTTTTTCAGGATCCCAAAATCCAAAATGTTATCTCATCAAATCCTGTTAACATTCATGCCCTCCTACAGCTTCACTGTAACACTGGACCTAAAAGATGCCTGCCATCACATTCCAATTTGCAAGGAATTTAGTTGTTTAAGATTTTCTGTGCCTGGCTCAGATTATCAGTTCTCAGTCTTATCTGTGCAATATCTAGTATCTACAAAGTGCCTGCACCAGTAATTGCTTACTGCAGGCTTCAAGGTGTTCACATCATTCCATATTTGGAAAATTATCTTACATTTGTAGACACCTTTTACAGTTGTCAGGATTCCCTGATGTGGGTCATGAAACTTCTGATCACTCTGGGATTTTAACAAAACTTGCAAAAATCCTCTCTCATTCTTCCCATTCTCTACTTTTCTTCTGGGATGTCTTCTAAATTTGTCCCTAGGAAGAACCTTTCTTCCATGAGACAAAGAACAATACAAAGAAATCCTCCTGAATTTTTCCAGCCAATCTCAAGCTCTCGTGGTTGGTCAACATTATCTCATTTTCCATAAAGATAGAGTTTCTTTAAGAACTAATCCTTCATTGATGCCTAAAGTGGTATCCAAGTTTGCCTTGAGCCAAACTATCCATCTCCCTGTCCTCTTTCCAGAACCTAAAAATGATGGAGAAGGGTCACTGCATGCCTTGAATGTTCACAGACAACTCGGGTACTATCTTGACAGAAAAAAGTATTTTAGGAACTCTGAACACTTATTTTATTGTGAAGGTAAGAAAATGAGACAACCTGTGTCTAAACAGACTACTTCCAAGTGGTTACATCATGCTGCCACCTCTTTTTAAACCCACCACAATAAGCCAATTACAGGCAGGGTTGAGGCTTATTTTACCAGTGCCTTGGCTTTATCTGTGGCTTTTTGGAAAGTGTTGGATTCTAGAAGTTTTTTAGAAGTGGCAGCTTGATCCTCTGTCCATACTTTCGCAAAGCACTATAAATTAGAATCTGATGTTAATTTTCATTCTATCCTCAACAATTAGGATTCAGATCCAAACCACTGCATCTGACTCTGCGATTAAAGCTTGCAGCAACCAAATTGCTCAACTTTCTCCCTTGCCCATAATGCCCTTCCTTTAAATACCTCAGATCGCATTTGCTGCTTCAAGCTAACAGATGTGATCTACCATCTCTCTCAAGTTTAAATTCATTTTTTTTGTATTTAACTGCTGTTTCTCTCAGATCACTAATTAATATCCTTAGCTTCGATCTCTCCTTACTGTATTGCAATATTTCTCCTTTTCTATAGGACTGGGTACTTCTTGGATAGTATTATTAGGATCTCTCTTTCCTTATGACTCTGTCATAGCCTTTCATTACCATTGTTGGTATTTCCTTACCCTTTTTTCTCTCCCCCCTTACGACTCTGTCGTAGCCTTTCTTTACCGTAGTTTGTATTCACTTACCCTCTTTTCTTACTACCATAAAAGAAACAAACTCTTTGTCTGTCATATTTAATTTTTCTCTGACTTAGTTGTTCCTGTTGTTTTGGATTTATTTTTGTTTAAACCTCGTTATGGCTGACAAACCTGCTGGCTTTAAGAAATGTACTAAGTGTGGGCATAACTTGCCAGTTACTTATGCCACACTCTTTGTATTTATTACCTGGGCCTGCTTCACTTACAAGAGGATTGCTCAATTTGTCATGATTTCAACCCCTGTTCTCTTATGGAATGTATAAATAAGTTGATTTTGAAAGGTCTCATTCCTTCGGCCTTTGGAGAAGCCATACCCGAGTCCCCTAAACCTAGACCTTCTTTGAAACTTAGTCTTTTGACTTTTCTAGAAAGAGAAGTTAAAAGGACCTGGTCTCAATTCCAGATCCAAAGAAATTGAAAGTGCAACAATGTACAGAATCATCAGAGCAGACAGTCTCAACACTACTGAATCCAAAGATGACAAAATCGGATCAGAAACATGTTAAACCATCTGATTTGACCCTATTGGATCCAACACCAGGTTCCCTCGCAGGGAATTCTGATTTCCTCTTCTAATACCTCACCAGAGCATCCCACTGAGTAGGTGCCCAGGAAGAGGATGGGTAAGAGGAAGCACGTAGACTCCCCACAAGAGTCCATCATGGATGACACAGATTTTGATGAAGGTTAAACTTCCCCATGGTCACCTCCTAAAGATATCTCATTTAGAGACATCCTGAAAATTCTTAAACAGAGAGATAGCTGGACTCCCTCCAACCCTATGTCTGAGGAATCTGTTCTCCTGGAGGCCTTTGGTACTGGACTCTCTACTTCCGGGTGATTCTGCCCATCGATGAGCTCATTGATATGATCTCTCAGTGGGCATGGAAGAAGCCTGACTCCATAGTACCTATACCTTGGAGACCAGACAGAATAATGGCACTGGCTGAGGTCAGACAGTTCTGAGGGAAAGGAGTTCCAGTTGATGCAATGGCAATAGCTGCAGCCATGAAGAAAGAACTCACCAATGAGAGTTTCACTGTCCACCCCCCCCCCCCCAACAGGGAGTCACGGCCGAAGGACAGATTAGGGAAGCGTGTCTAAGGTCACTGAACTATTTGGCACATTTTATTAGACTTCAGAGGGATTTGACTAAGGAGTTGTCAAATACACTCGCAGGAACCATTTCTGAAGAGGTTCAAGATTCTGTAGCATCTCAGTTGGCAACCCTACAATTTATATCCAACTCTTCTATGAGGTTAGTTTCCAACATAGCAGAAGAAAATTCAAGAGCAGCAGGTTCAGGCATTTCCATGAGGAGACAGGCCTGGTGCACTTGTATGGTATTGCAGAGACATTTAAGTCCTCTTTCGTCAATGCTTCTTTTCATGGAACTACATTGTTTGGCCCCAAAGTAAAGGAAACACTGTTCAGGTATGAGAAGGATGGAAAGACTTTGTCTGCCATAGGTGTATGTTTTTTGGCTCCCCCAAAGTTCCTATTCCAGGAATCAGCACAGTAGCCAGAAGATGTGGTCCAAGAAGTCTCAACGTCCTTTCCAGGACACACATGGAGGAGGTTCTCTCAGGGGCAGAGGAGGGAACTCAAATGGATGACAATGCTGCCATGACAGAAGTGGCCCACAGAACAAGGGTTCACAAGAATCCTTCTTTGACAAACCCTATCAGCGCTCCTGAATCGAGGCCCGACTGTCCACCTCTGGAGACATTCAGGGAGACATTTATCCCTACACCAGAGAGCCTGGCTAGACTTAACAAAATATACTTGGGTGCAGAAGATTATTTCCAGAGATTATATAATACCCTTTTCCCTTCCACCTCCAATGCCAAGAAAAATCCCTGAAGCTCCACCCAGTCAGAGGGATCAAGCAGCAATTCAAATTCAAAAGCTGGGACAAAAAAGTCATTCAAGAGGTGCAACCAGACCAAATAGGATCTGGAACTTACTCAAGGTTCTTTTTAGTGCCAAAGAAAACAGGGGAATGGAGACCGAATTTGAATTTCACCAATCTAAACAAATCATTTCAGCAAACCAAATTCTGGATGGTCACAGTTCAGTCTATTCTACCCTTTCTGGGAAAGGACAACTGGATGTGCTCTATAGATATTC
Source organism: Protopterus annectens (assembly GCF_019279795.1). Classification (NCBI taxonomy): domain Eukaryota; kingdom Metazoa; phylum Chordata; order Ceratodontiformes; family Protopteridae; genus Protopterus; species Protopterus annectens. Next base: position 1,024,860,192 of record NC_056744.1, read on the forward strand.
AGGATGCCTGTTATCATATAAAGATGAACAGGCAATCCAGAAACTACCTATGCTTCTGGCTGGAAGTCAGTCATTTCCAGTTCAGAGTACTGCCCTTCTTACTCACCATGGCCACTAGGGGGTTCACCAAATGCATGGCAGTAGTAGCAGCTCATCTCAGACTGCAGGGATTCCGGGTGTTTCTCCACCTGGATGACTGGCTCATTTTTGCTGCAACCAGGCATCAGCTCATACACACAAGAGATTAGGTGCTCCAGACTTGCACTTTTCTGTGGATAACCATAAACTGCAACAAATATCAACTACAGCCAACTCAGACATTAGTGTTTATAGAAGCACTTCTCAATACAAATTATGCCATCATTTCTCTTCCACCACACAGAGTTCAGACAATAAGATCCCAGGTCAGAAAGATTATGGTGAGTACCTCAATTTCAGCCCATCTAGCTCTGAAGATTCTAGGCTTGATGGTTGTGGCAATAACTGTAGTCCCACTAGCCAGATTTTATATGAGGATCTTTCAGTGGATGCTGTCTACTCAGTGGTCAATCCTTTATCAATCAGTGTCGTACCAGATAAGAATTACGCAGATGTGCAAAAGAGATCTGAGTTGGTGGATCCAATCCTACCAAATAGTTCAAGGACGTCCTTTCATTCCCCAATAGCCCAAGGCCATAGTGACCACGGATGCTTCCCAGATGGGGGGGGGCATTACTTGGGAACCAGGGCACTTGGTCCCCAGAGGAGGCAAATTTGTTCATAAATGCCCTGGAGATAATAGTGGTGCTCTTAGAGCTGCAGCCATTTCAGGACTCCCTTCCCTCTGGGATGATTACAATTCAAACAGACAACATGCCATTTGTATGATACATCAACAAACAAGGGGGAACCAAATCCTACCTATTGTGTCTAGAAACTCTCAGGATCTGGCTATGGGCAATCTCTTCCAATCACTTTCTGTTAGCAATGCACATTCCAGGGAAATCCAGTGTGATAGCAGACAAACTGAGCAGGTGCATTTTTCTACCCCACGAATGATCCCTCAATGAAACAGTGGTGGAGGATATTTTACATTGATGTGGCCAGCATTGCTACAACCTTTTTGCCTCTCCCCTAAACAACAAGTGCAGCAATTACTTTTCCCTAATTCCTCCACAGGTGAAGTCACCTAGGGATGCTGTACTCCATGATTGGCACAATGGCCTTCTCTATGCTTATCCACCAGTTCCATTGATTCTGAAATTTCTGCAGAAAGCTGCCAGGTTGAAGAGCAAAGTAATCCTAAGTGTACCCTATTGGCCTCAATAAGTTTGGTTTCCCTTCCTTTTGCCTCAGCTGGTTTGGCCACCATAAAGCCTTGATCTGACTCCAGACCTCCTGTTTCACCCGACAGGTATGGCACATCTAGATATTCCACACCTCAAACTGACTGCTTGGCTTCTCCAATTCCACTAATTGCCAGACAATCCATGCTCTCTTCACCTGTTTGCCATATAATTTTATCATCCCATATACTCAAACAAGAACAATATATTCCAATAAATGGAAAAGGTTCATTATTTGGGCACAACAACACAATTTTGATCCATTTTCATCCTCTATCACTTGCATTCTGGACTTTCTAGTGCACTTATTTTTAAATGGTGCTAGTTCTTCAACCATTAAAGTGCAACTGGCAGCAATTTCTAATGATCACATTGGATTTAATGACTCCTCTATAGCTTCTCACAAGCGGAGCAAGGCTTTCTGAACAGGTACTCTCTTTCTAAGGCGTCCTTTTAAAGACCCTACCCCTCCATGGGATTTAAATCTGATGCTGCAGTTTCTCACACAATCCCCTTTAGAACCAGCAACTACATGTGACCTAAAATATCTTACAGGGAAAACAATTTTCTTGGTTGCCATTAGTTCCACAAAAAGAATTTCTGAGATTCAAGCATTATTCTGTAAACCTCCATGCTTAATTTTCCACAAAGACAAAGTGACCTTTTGTACTAATCTGTCCTTTCTGCCAAAGGTGGTGTCAGAATCCAGTATTAATCAAGCTATTAACTTAGCAGTGTTCTTTTTCAAGTTCACCAACAAATGAGAATATATCTTGCATTTACTGGATGTTCATAGACAGTTACATTTTTATTTGCATAGGACCGAGAAAATCGGAAAAGCTGACCAATTGTTCATCTCATTTTCTGAACCAACTTTGGGTAAATCAGTTTCTAAGATTCTGTTATCAAAATGGTTGACAAATTGCATATCCTTTATTTACTAAACTTGCGTTACTCTTCCACATTTCTTGAAAGCACACCACTATATCCATGGCGACTTCTACAGCTTTTCAGTCAAAAATATCCATGGGTGATATATGTGCAGCAGCAATATGGGCTACTCACCATACCTCTGTCACTCAGTATAAGTTGGATCTGGTCTCCAGGGGTATGTCATCATTTGGTTCTATGATGCTCAGGAATGACCTTCCTTGAGTCCTCCCTGGAAACAGGTAGCTAGGAACTCTGCCCCAATTGTTGAGAATAGAATAAAAACTGACAACATCAGATAAAGAAGTTCTGTACTCACCGTAACGTTCCATCTGTGTTCTCCATTTTCATTCTTCCTCAACTTCCCTCCCACCACCCCCCATCCAAAGACCTCTGGAGGAATGAGTGTTTACAAGATCCCTGTAGACTTGTTTTTTTTTTATTTTTTTTATTTTATTTTATTTTTTTTTACATATAACTCTTAGATATGGCTTGTCCATTAAACTCTCTACTAAGCAGCAAACAAGATCTGAGGTATTTGGAGGGAGTGCATTGTGGGAAGGGAGAAGTTCAAAAGATTTGGTGGCCACTAGCTTTAGCAGTGGCCAAGTCAGATCTGACTGTTCGGATTGGAACCCCAATTGTTGAGGAAGAATGAAAATGGACAACACAGATGGAACATTATAGTAAGTACATAACTTCTTTTTTCCTTCTCCAGGTTTATGATGGGTGTTGCTGGGACCATTCTCCAGGGGCTACTGGACCCTCAACTTTCCTCCTCTAGCCAGTGTAAGCTATGGTAATCTACCCATATAGCTAAGACTACTGCAGCAGTGATCATAATGATGAACATAGTACAGCTGTGTAAGTACATTTACCATAACAGTCGATGTTTCGATGTTTTAATGATCATAGGATCATAGGAAGTTACTACGCTAATGGTCCTAGGGCCCTTACAAGTCTAGCCAAGTTCTTACCCTTATTTCCATGATCAGCACCTATTGCCCCTGTCCAAGAGGGACACAGGTGGAACCCCCGGGGTGAATTTACGGTCACCCATTGAATCATCCAGATTGCGTTTAAAGATGGCCAATATGGTGCTCTGTTTGACATGAAATGGGGGTCTTTTCCAAAGGTGTGGTAACCTCTGGGAGACAAATCTGTCCCTCCAACAGGTTTTATTAATGTCACATACCAGCTTAAGGTCTTCAAAGTGAGCAGCCCATGTACCATTTGACTTACAGATATGTAGCATTTCCAATAACACAGGGTCAGAGATTGCCTTATATGCAAGGCAGAAATCACCTTTGAGTAGCTTGTATGAAACAGAATAAAGTGACAGTGATTTCAGGCAATACCCATAGGACAGATGCTGAAGATCTTAAATTTTCCTTGTGAGGAACCTTTGTGGTTTCTCCAATTGCTGCAGGTGCTTAGCAAAGTACATACCAAAAGAGGCGTTGTACTCAGTTATTGGCCTGATGAGGGAAGAGTACAGGGAGGTTATAACTTCTTTTTTTCTTGTGGCAATGCCCTTACTTATGAGATGAGCAATATAAAATGCTCTTGTTACCACTCTGGAGAGATGGTGATCAAAGGTAAGGTTGCTGTCAATCTGCGTGCCCAGGTCTCTCACCACTGAGTGCATACTTAAGGTGCTGTTATTGATGTAGTATTCAGCAGGAACATCACTTTTACCAGAAGGAGTGATAATACATTTGTTTTGCATTGAGTTTAAGGCCACGACTTTGGCACCAATCATTTGTTTGTGTGAGACAGTCTTGTAGGATGTTGACATCATTTGGAGATTATGTGACCACTCCCAGTTTGCAGTCATCAGCAAACTTTGTCAGCCACAGACTTTAATTTTTGCTTGTACTTTGGAGAAAAAGATTCCAAACAGGAGAGGTCTCAGGAGTGATCCCTGTGGAACACCACTGGTTACAGATCTGCTGTTGGAGGTGGATTCCCCTGTTTTGTTTATATATGAGTTCTATCTGTGAGCCAGTTAATGACCCATCTAACAATATAAGGTTTGATGCCTAATTGGGTGAGTTAGTCAATGATGCCTGAGTGGGAAATATTGTCAAATACCTTGGCTAAATCCAGGTAGACTGTATGCACAGATTTCCCCTCATTCAAGGCCTTAGTGACTGTTTCGAAGAAGTCCACCAGGTTTAATAGGCATGATCTCCCTTTGACAAATTCAAACTGAGTAGGGTCAAGTGTTAGGAGATTACCTATATCTTTGTTGATAAGGTCCATGATGATTTGCTCCATGGCCTTGCAGATAAGGCTAGTCTGGCTAATAGGTCTATAGTTCCCAGGGTCAGTGAAAGCACCACCTTTGTGCAAGGGAATAACAGTGGCTATTTTCCATTCACTTGGTACGGAGCCGGTGCTTAGACTATGGCCAAAAAAGAGTACCCAATGGTGTTGCTAATTCATGTTGGAGCCCATGTAGGGCACAGCCTGGGATGTCATCAGGTCTCATAGATGCTGTGTTTTTGGCCTTAGAGAGGGCATTTATGACCGGTTCTTTAGAGATACAAGATAAGGGATAGGTGGCAGGGATGTCATGGGATACATGTGGAGGGGACAAGGCAGTGAAGTTTTCACAGAACCTGTGGGTCAACAGGTTAGCTATGTTCACAGGCTCAGTACATGAATTCTGAACAAATTTGGGCCTTTCCTTTTAGCTTACGAATGTAAGTATAGAATGCCTTGTGGTTGTCCTTTGTTGAGGAAGCTAATTTGGACTCGTACTTTGCTTTGGAGAACTTCACAAGAAGTCCTATTTTCTTGTTTCAGCTGAGAAGGAAGTGTTTCCAGTTTAGGAGGGCTTACTCCTTCTTACTCTTAGACAGCAATTTCTTCCTCTTATTGTAAAGCCTGTTAATGACATTTGTCCACCAGGCAGGTTTGCTCTTCCTTCAGGAGCTTGTTTTGGTCCTATCAGGTGTGGTCAAGTCAATGCAGTTATACAGGTGTCTGTATCAAACATTAGTATAGAGCTCAGCATAGTTGCCAGTTCCATCTGAGGGAGTAGGTGCAGTGAAGCTATTTATACCATCCTGTAAGAGGTTATAATCTGCTTTGGAGAAGTTGTTTAGTTTAGTTGCTGCTGGGGGGGAGGTTAGGTGTGCTAGTTACTTTGAATGAGACCGATTTGTGGTCTGTTCTCACCAGGGAAGACCTCACAGTGGGGGTGCTACAGTGGTCCCCCATATTGGTGAGAAGCAGATCCAGGATGTTGGCACCCCTTGTTTGGGAACCAATCAGCTGGTCCATGGCATTGGAGTTAAGAGTCAAGGAACCTTTGGGGAAGTGAGTTTGAGTAAGAGTAATTTACCCAGTCAATTAATGGGAAGTTAAAGTCACCCAAGACCATGGTGTTTGCATGTATCTTGATAGACTCAAGTAGATCCAAATATGCAGAGTGGATGTTCTTACTCATAGAGGGGGTCCTGTACCTGGCAATGACTTGAATAGGTGTCCAACCAACAGTTAATTGCACCTGAAATGTCTCCAGGGAGTCATATCGTTTAAGCAATCTGGAGGTGTATTTATCTTTAATGAATATTGATATACCACCTCCTTTAGTTTTCACACCTTCAGTTTGAGGTTTGAATGTGTGGCAGGAGGTGTAACCTGGTGTGGCTGGGGTGCTCTCAACAGCCTTGAACCAGGTCTCTGTGACTCCACAAATATCTGCTTCTTCCAGGCTGAGGACAGCTTCCAGTGAGTGCTGTTTCATGTTGAGACTCCTAGCATTTAGCAGCCTAACCTTGAGGTTATTTTTAAATGGAGTTTTTACATTGGGAATGTTGTCCTTGAGACACTGCCTAAGAGAGGCACTATGTGGGGTGGCAGGAGCCTTAGCCAGTAGCCAAAATTCCAGGAGTGACAGATGAGGACCATCTCTGGCAAAGCTTTGAGGTCTGTCTATCATGTCATCCCAGGCTGACAGACAGGGGATCCCCTTAGAATGACATCAGAAGCTAAGCTAATTGTTGAAGTCAGTCATTTTCTGTTTGTATTCAGGTATCATCCTAGGTGAAGGTAAAATGCTCCTTAAGGCTAGGGACATACCTGCCTGAGACACATAGTCCAAGAGCTCAGTCATGTCTCTCTTCATATAGTCCAGAGAGGTACATCTGAAGTCATTCACACCAACATGGACTATAACAGAGTCATAACAGTACCTGTTGTTGGGAGACTTCAGTGCATGTGTGATATGGTGTATCCTGGCACCTGACAGACAGCTGACCATGACCTTTTCCTTATCCAGCCTGGTGAGACGGACATCAGTGTGTCTCACAATGGAATCGCCTATTACTAATATGTTTGATTTTGTGATTTGAAGTTACTTTTTTAATTTGGTCTTCAACCTCTGACTCAGCCTCATACTCCAGCATCAGATCCAAGCTCCTCCCTTATGCATAATGCCCTTGTCTCCCTCCTCTCCTCAGATCTTGTTTGCCGCTTGTTAGAACAGCAGCATAGTTCCTCAACTCCAAGCTCCATTTAACAGTAAGTACTTAAATTTTGGTCTTTCCTTGCCTTTCTTCTTTTGAGTAACTTATTCTTCCTTTACCCTACCCTATTCCAGTCTGTTCAGCGTCGGTTTAATAAAGAAAAAAAAAATCTTTCCTTCTTTCTCAGTTCCTGTTGCCATAGCTGAACCCTCCAAGCCAGGCTTCAGAAAATGTGCAGAGTGTGGCCATAAGCTTCCCTCTTCTGATGGCCATACTCTGTGTGTAGTTTGCCTGGGTGTATCTTACCTGGACTCCTCCTGCCCAATCTGCGTGGGCTTCAGCCCCCATGCTTTGATCAACAGGAGAAACAAGTTGATTCTCAAGGGCCTTCTTCTTTCTGAAGCCCCTACTTCTTCCTCTGCCACAGCTTCTGAGACTCAAACTCCCACCAAGAAGTCTGGGGATGGGGAGAAGGCCTGTTTCAAGGAAGGGGATTGGCCGAGGAAGTGGTACCCTGACCGGTCTTCCTCGATCAAGCCCCAGGCCAAGTCCCAGCTGGATCTGACCCGTGGCTCTCCTTGCCTCTTGTTGCTTCACTTTTCAACAGAGCTGGAGACTTCCTGGGCTCTGTTCCTTTCTCTCTGCCTCCCGTCAGCGCCATTCCAGGCCTGGGTCGGTGGCTTTTTCCATCTGGTCCTTTCGGAGCCTATCTCGTCAACAGGATGATGTGGAAGTTTATTTGGGCCCAGATTCAGTTGGGAGTCTTGCCTGCTCCTTCTCCTCCAGGGCTGGGAGCATGCAGTCCATTTTTCTCCCCATTACTACTTTTCCAATCTGACCTCTGGTTTCGGAGTTATCAGGTCTGAGGTTTCCTGGTGTCGAGGGAGTGATGCCGGTGGTTTCAGGTACTTCAACGATGACTGTTGCCCTGAGTGGTTTGGTTCTGATATTTTTGGAGCCGTTCGACTCTTGGAGCCTTAGCCTCGTTGTCGAGTTCAAGGGAATGACGTCAACTTTGAGGGTTTTGGAGTTGGCCCTTCTTCTTGGAGTTTCAGTGCCTGGTGGTTCAGCTCCACCCCCTCCTTTGGCACAGGGCGTGATGGATCCAGTCCTGGCCATCCCTGCTTCAGGCATTCATTCACTTTCTGCCTTTGTTGGTGGAGAGGATCCTCTCAACTCCTTCGAGACCCTTGACACTGTCATCCTCAGAGTCTGTCCTGGCTCCCTCTTTCTGGGTTGGAGTCTGCCATCCTGCCATCTGAGGAATAGCCTGTTGCCACTTTGCCCCAGGAGGTTCTCCCCAGGAACTCCCCAAGATTTTTGAGTCCTCCCCAGAATTTCCCCCTGAGGAGCCCCCTTGGAAATACACGTGCAAGAGGAGGCACTTGGACTCCCTGCTGGAGTCTCTCACAGAAGATGCCAACCTGGAAGAAGGGGAGGGTTCCCCCGATCACCCCCAGAGGATGTCTCCTATGGAGACATCATGGAAATCCTGCATCAGTATGGTTGGTGGTCTACCCAAAAACGCAACCCGGATGAGTCAGTTTTCCTGGGGGTGTTTGGCACAGGACCTTCTATCTCCTGGGTGCACCCTCCCACAGATCCCCTTGTGGATCTAATTTCATCTAGGACATGGAAGGTACCAGTTACGGTTAAGCCTATCCCCAAGCACCTGGATAAAGTACTCAGTGCTTCCTCAGATAGGCAGCATTGGTCAAAGGGATCCCCAGTCAATGGCATGGTGGTTGCGGCGGCCACCAAGAAAGAGCTTGCTAGGAAGAGCTCCATGGTCCATCCTCCAGACAGGGAGCTTTCAGTAAGTAGGCGTATGCTTCAGCTACATTTGTCTTGCATGCACTGAACTACTTGGCACATGTTATCAGACTGCAGAGGGACCTGGTCAAAGAGGTCAGTGAGTCTGCCCAGAATCCATGTTGGCAGACAAGAAAAAGGTGATCTGATATTGTTAATCCTTGTTCATTCCTTACGTATGGGTATCGGTTCCGACCTTGGAACCGAGTCAGCCATCTTCCAAGCTCGTGTCAGCTGCAAACTCTCAAGCTAAACTCTTACCCATAATTCCCCTCTCCCTGTTACCCCAGATTTCATTTGCTGCGTCGCCATTTGGTGGTGTCAAGCTGCTTCTCTAGAGCTAAGTATAGATATTTGTTGTCAGACTAGTCTAATATAAACTTTTCTGTCAGAAAAGTTTATTTGTTGTCTCTTACCCTATCACATTTAGCGACCATATTTTCTTGAGTTTCTTTCTTTTTACTCTGCACTTTTACCGTGAGGTATTTTCTCCCTTATCATCATTGGTAAACCCTTTCTTTTCTTCATTACCTTCGGGTATTCTTTCGTACCATTGCTGGTACCCTTTCTACTGTCTTCTTTTCTATCATGGCAGATAAAGAAGGTAGTCCAGGATTTAAAAGGTGTTCTGATTGTGGACACAAATTACCTACATCAGATGAACACTCTTTGTGCGGTTATTGCTTGGGAGTGTCTCACTTATCTGTTGACCTGCCTTGTGGTATTAGTAAACATTTTTCCAATAGAACTTTGATTGAAAGGAAAAATAAGTTGTTGCTGAAGGGACTTCTCAAATCTCCCTTTTCAGAGGCTATTTCTGGGTCAGAGACTTCAACCTCTCCTAGACCCCATAAGAAAATTTTGGATGATCCTACAAAGGCCAAGTCTTTGCCTTCGTCCCTGGCTGGGAACTCCCACCAACCAAGACCTAAGAAGGCTAAAGTTTCTGCTTCAGAGCTCACTCAGGCTGCCCCAGTGCTTTCGGTGCCTAGAACTTTGGCACAGAGGCCTTCAGCACCATCAGTGATCTCGGCTCCATCTACTATAGCCTTTACTATATTGGTACCGAGGGGCTCCTCAGTTCAGACTACTGCGACTACTGCATCAGCACTGACTGTTCAGTTGGCGCAGAGCTTGACCATGTTGGCTCCGACATCTTACTTGGAACTGACACCTCAGTTATTGGCACCAATTTTGTCAGTTCCAGCTTCGGTACTGGCAACCACTTCGGCACCGATCCTTTTGTCAGTGCAGACCGTGACCTCGACACCAATGATTTCCTCAGTGCAGACACCTGTAGTCCAGTCTCTCTTGGCACCATTGTTCTCAGTGTGGACTGGTGAGGTGGGCACCGAGCTTGTCTCTTCTGTGGACAGGCCTGTTTCTCCCTCAGTCTCCATGAGGTCCACTAGAAGCCTTTCCGAACTTGACGTGTTGCGTCTTGTAGATCAAGTGCTTCTGGCCAGAGGTATCCTGCCCCCCCTGACCTATCCTTCCTTGGGAGGTGATCACCCATCGCCAAAGACCCCTTCTTATTCTCCTCCTTCATTGCCTTTGAAGTCCGTTGATATAGCACAGTCTTCCACGCCACTGTTCCCTTTATGGATCTCACTAAGTAACCGCAGTTGCCTTTGTGGCAGGAGAGTTTTGCTACAACCCAGGATGACAGTTGTGACACACGTATTTTGTTGTTGCACAGCCATCTGGGGACTCCGGGTCGGCAGGCTGAGCCACTTAGGGGAGGGGTGACCCCTGTCATGGAAACTCACCCCTCTTCAGGTGGACCAGACTTCCAACTGATGGAAAAGGCTCTGGCTTCCGCTGCCGATACTTTGCTGTCTATCTCCCCACCCTCCTCTGGACCACTGTGTTCACAAGTCACACCTAGCTGACACCGGGTGCAAGGGCCTCAGGACATATTCCCACAGGAAACCCCCTTTCTGTTGTCTTCTCCAGCTTCTCCCTCTGAGGAAGTTCACCGGAAAGGTTCATGCAAGAGGAAGCACATGGACTCCACAGAGGAGTCCCTCACTGAAGACACAGACTTTGATGAGGGGGAAGGATCCCCTCAGTCACCCTCTGAGGTATCCTTTGGTGATATCCTCAAAATACTTAAAAAGAGAGGTGACTGGCAGCCCTCTAATCTGACTTCTGAGGAGTCTGTGTTCCTGCAGGCTTTTTGCGCCTGGCCTCCTACCACCTGGGTTACTCCACCTGCTGATAAACTTGTCCGGCTCATTGAGCAGCGTGCATGGAAGGCTCCTGACACCATCAAGGCTATTCCCTGGAGGCCAGATAAGATTTTGTCCCCTCCTGCTATGGATCCCCATTGGTCTAAAGGTCTTCCTGTGGATGCTCTGGTGGTGGCGGCCGCAACCAAAAAGGATCTGGCGAAAGAAGAAAGCCAGACTGTCCACCCGCCCAACAAAGAGTCCCAAGCCCTGGACAGGATAGGGAAGTGCACCTTTGCATCAGCAACCTTTGCTATCAGGTCCCTGAATTATATGGCACACTTTACCAGGCATCAAAGGAATTTAATTTCCGAGCTCTCTGAAACCTTGACTGGTGCCATGTCTGATGAGGTCTGTGATAAAGTGGTCTCTCAGCTGGCCACCATTGTGTCAATATCTAACTCCACCATGCGACTGATATCTCATGCATCAGAAGGACCAGCTAGAATGGTGGGTTCAGCTGTGGTCTTGAGACGACAAGCCTGGATGCGCTTGTGCAATTTCGCGGAACTGTTTAAGGCTTCCTTTCTTAACGCTCCCATTGAGGCCTCTTTGTTGTTTGGACCCAAAGTTAAAAGCACATAGGACGGTAAGACCCTTTCTGCCGTAGGTGTCCGTTATTCTTCTCCTCAATGTGCTTTCTCCTGAAACCAAAAGAGTGGGAAGATATGTTTCAAAAAATCTCAGGGTCCTTTCCGTGACACACAGGCCAAGTTCTCCCCTAGAGGCAGAGGGGGAAACTCACAGGGGAGATGCTCCTTTCAGGGCAGAGGGGTCCGTGTAACCAGGGTTCCAGGAACTCTTTTCCTGGCCAATCCTACCAGTGCTCGTGAGTAGCGGCCCAAGTCCTTTCCTCTGGAGGTGGTTGGGGGTCATTTCTCCTTGTACCCTTCTGCCTGGCTAACCATCACCAACAATTCTTGGGTGCAAAGGATTATAACCAGAGGTTATCATATCCCATTCGATCTTTGTTCTGTCCCTTCAAAAAACCTTCCTGACGTTCCACTCAGTCAAAGGGAAGAAGCAGCACTAGAGACAGAAAAGCTGCTAAGAAAAAGAGTCATCCAAATAGTCCTTCCAGACCCGATAGGATCCAGATTCTACTCAATACTATTTTTGGTGCCAAAGAAAACTGGGGACTGGAGACCAATTTTGGATCTCAGTGTATTGAACAAGTTTGTAAGAGTACAAAAATTCCAGATGGTCACAATACAGTCTATCCTCCTGCTTTTGGAAAAAGATGATTGGATGTGCTCGATAGATCTTCAAGATGCGTACTACCACATAAAAGTGGACAGGCCATCAAGAAGATTTCTGCACTTCCGTGCAGGAGCCAGTCACTACCAGTTCAGTGTACTGCCCTTCGGACTCTCTACAGCCCCTAGAGTGTTCACAAAGTGCATGGCAGTTGTCACAGCTCACTTGCGACTACAAGGATTCCAGGTGTTTCCATACCTAGACGACTGGCTCATTTCCGCTTCCACCAGACATCTATTGGAAGAAGCCCTGGCATACTCTCTTCTCGCTGCACAAAGGCTAGGCCTAACCATAAACTGGTAAAAATCCAACCTCACCCCATCTCAGGCCACAGAATTCATAGGGGTCATCTTGGATACAAAGAATTGCAGAGCATCCATTCCAGAGCACAGAATTCTAAGGATAAAGCAACAACTGATCCCAATCCTTTCAAGAGAGAAATCCACAGCTCACTCTGGCCTACAGCTGTTGGGTTCCATGGCAGCCTCCATCACCATTGTCCCCCTGGCCAGGTTTCATGTGAGGCTTCTACAATGGCTACTGCTCACCCAATGGTATCCTTTTCAGCATCCTCTTTCAGCCAAGATTTGAGTAACCCACAGGTGCAAACAGGATTTGAATTGTTGGATGACCCACAACCCATCACAATGGTCTCACCCCTTCTCCCCCCAGCAACCCAAGGCTACAGTGGCCACGGATGCCTCCCTGATGGGGTGGGGGGGGGGGTATGTCAGGGACAAAAAGTCCAAGGCACTTGGTCCGAATTGGAGGCCCAACTGCATATAAATGTTCTAGAGCTGAGGGCGGTGCTTCTGGCATTGCAAGCATTCCATCCCCTGCTGCCATCTGGGACGATTGTGATTCAATCAGACAACATGGCAGTGGTCTGGTACATCAACAAACAAGGTGGAACCAAATCGTACCCCCTTTGTCGAGAGGCCATGAGGATATGGCAATGGGCGATGGCTACCAACCGTTTTCTTCTAGCAACGCACATTCCCAGGAGTTCCAGCATGATAGCAGGCAGACTCAGCAGGTTCATTCTACAACCTCACGAGTGGTCCCTGAATCCCTTGATAGTGGCGGAGATCTTCCACTGCTGGGGCCGTCCTTGCTGTGACCTCTTTGCATCCCCCACCAACTACAAATGCAGCAACTGCTTCGCCATGATTCCCCCTCCGGGACAGTCACCCAGGGGTGCTCTAGTCAACAATTGGCCCTCAGGTCTTCTTTATGCATTCCCACACTTTCCCCTCATTCCCCAGTTTCTGAAGATAGCCCGTTCGTTGAAGAGCAAGGTGATCATCATAGCACCATATTGGCCTCATCAGATTTGGATTCCCTTCCTTTGGCCTCACCTTCTAGATCAACCATGGATTCTCCATCCAACCCCGGAGCTGATCTCACATCCGCAGAACCTGGTTCATCCCAACTTGTACAGCCTGAAGCTTACAGCTTGGCTCCTCCAATTCCCTTGATTGCCAGGCAGAACAATCTTTCTTTACCAGTACGGGACATTCTTATTGCATCTTATAAGTCTTCCACTAGAATTACTTATTTAAGCAAGTGGAAAAGATTTACCTGTTGGCTGAAAGAAAAACAAGTAGATCCCTTCTCAGCACCAGTGTCAATAATACTAGAGTATCTAGCCAACCTATTTCAATCGGGTCTATCGGCCTCTACCATTAGAGTTCATTTGGCTGCAATATCTAATTCCCATGAGGGTGTCCAAGACTCCTCTCTTATGTCACACAATATATGCAAGACCTTCATAAAAGGTGTAAATCATTTGAAGCTCCCTTTTAGAGAACCTATTCAACCATGGGACCCGTCATTAGTTCTACAAGCTCTGACAATGCCACCCTTCGAACCAGCTTCTTCTTGCAACCTCAAATATTTGTCATGGAAAACCTTGTTTTTGGTCACCATTACTTCTGCCAGATATATCTTTGAGCTTCAAGCTTTATGCATCAAGAGTCCATACTTGATTTTTCATAAAGATAGAGTGTCTTTGAGAACTAATCCTTCATTTCTGCCAAAAGTGATCTCTGAAATGTCCATTAATCAAACCATTGAATTGCCAGTTTTCCTTCCAAAGCATTCAAACAGAGGAGAGTATTTCCTACATACCCTAGATATTCACAGGCAAATCCGCTTCTACTTGAACAGGACTAGGTCCTCTCGTAAATCTGAACAGTTATTTTTGGCCTATTCTGGATGTAGATTAGGATCTGCTGTTGCTAAGGTCACATTAGCTAGATGGTTGAAAGACTGTGTGGCCTTCATTTTTACACAATGTAATATCCCATTGCCTACTACCATGAAGGCTCATTCGACAAGGTCGGTGCCTTCCATGCCAGAGCTTCTTTACATGACATCTGTGCAGCTGCAACTTGGGCTATGCCTCATACCTTCATCAATCATTACAAATCAGATTTGGCCTCCAGGAGAAGAGCATCTTTTGGTTCTATGGTGCTCAGGAATGTCCTTCCATGAGAGCCTCCCAGGAATAGAGGTAGCTGGGGACTCTGTCCCATACGTAAGGAATGAACAAGGATTAACAATATCAGATAAAGAAGTTATGCCTTACCATAACGTTCCATCTGTATTGTTGATCCTCGTTCAGTCATTATGACCCTCCCTCCTACCCCCTCCTGTGGCTACTATTGGATCTCACCATCCGGTTCTCTTATGTCATTTGACCAGAGGTAGCCTCTACCTTCTTTTGACTTGCAAACTCAATCTGAGGTAACAGGGAGAGGGGAATTATGGGTAAGAGTTTAGCTCGTGAGCTTGGAAGGTGGCTGGCTCAGTTCTGAGGTCGGAACCAATACCCATACATAATGACTGAACGAGGATCAGCAATACAGATGGAACGTTATGGTAAGACATAACTTCTTTTTCTCCTCCTGTATGGCCACCTTTACCTTGATATCGAATACTTCCATAAGGCTCCTATCACACACTATGGAAGGTGCCTCTAGGACTGCCGGGACAGATGTAGCCATCAGGCGTCATGCCTGGCTCTGGCTTTGTGCTTTCTTGGAGCCCTTTAAGGTGTCATACACAAATGCCCCCTATGACGGTTCCACTCTTTTTGGTAAGACTGTTCAAGACACCCCTGTCCAGAATGAGAAGGACAGGAAGACTGTGTCTGCCATTGGGATCAACTTTTCCATCCCTCTGTGATCCTAATCTAGGAATCAGTGTGGGGTGAAGAAGATGTGGTTCCAGAAATCTCAAGGCTGTTCCCAAGATACTCAGGATTCACCTTCTCCCAGAGAGAGGGGGGGGGGATATGACAGATGCCTTCCCTGGGGCAGAGGGGGCCCGAAGAACCAGGGGTCTCAGGATCCTTTCCTGGACAGACCCTCACAACAGCACTGAAGGGTTGCCTGACTGCTCTTCTCTGGAGGCAGTCAGGGGACACCTATATCTGCAACCAGCAGCCTGGGAGTCCTCTACTGACGATCATTGGGTTTTGCAGATAATATCCAAAGGATACTCGATCCCCTTTCTTCATCCTCCAGTCCCTACCAAATACCTCCTGGACATTCCACCCATGCAACAGAAGCAGGCAGCCATATAAATTTCTAGGCTGCTCGTCCAGCCCGCTCCCCCAGACCAGTCGGAATTGGGCATTTATTCCAGGTTCTCTTTAGTGCCAAAGAAAATGGTTGACCTAAAAACCCATTCTGGATCTTTCAACCTTGAACCTGTCAGTTGCCAAGACAAAATTCCAGATGGCCACCCTTCAATGCATTCTGCCCTTCCTGCAGATAAATGACTGGATGAGCTCAGTGGACTTCCAAGATGCATACTATCATATCAAGATGAACAGGCGATCTCGAAGATTCCTCTGCTTCTGGCTGAGAGCCAGTCATTTGAAGTTCAGAGCACTCCCCTTTGGGCTCATCACCACCCCCCGAGTGCTCAACAAAGTGATGGCAGTAGTGGCAGCTCACCTACAGCTACAGGGGTTTCAGTTCTTCCCCTACCTGGATGATTGACTCCTTTCTGCTCCCTCCAGGCATCAACTGTTTCAAGCCAGGGATCTTCTTCCCCAAACTGCTCATTACCTGGGCATAACCATAAATATCATCAAATCTCAACTGACACCAGTGCAGGTTCTCAACTTCATTGGGGCTTGCATAGATGCTGTTCAGGGCAAGGTGTTTCTGCCTCCAGGCAAGACCACTATCACTCCAACATCATGTCACTTGCATCTTTCAAGCCGAACATCCCACAGGAGATTCAGTTCTTCAGGCATTGGGGTCCATGGCGGCCACAATCACTCTCATTCCAATGGCACGCCTTCATATGAGAGTCTTCAGTGGACTTTTGCCATTCAGTGGTAATTGCTAGACCTTCCCTTATCTCATCCTGTTTGATTTTTGTGGGTTTGCAAGGAGACCTTTCTTTGGTGGCTTCAGTCCCCAGACCTTCTTCAGGGTCAACCATTTGTTTTTCCCTCTCCTGTGATCACAGCGACCATGGATGCCTCCCTGCGTGGGTGGGGGCATTGCATGGGAAGGAAGGTCCAAGGCACGTGGTCCTCCCTGGAGACTAATCTGCATATCAATGTGCTGTAGATGAGGGTGGTGATTCTATAGATGAGGGCAGTGCTTCTGGTGTTGCAAGCTCTACATGCCTATCTTCCTCCAGGGACTATTGCCATATAGATGGACAATATGTCAGTAGTCTGGAACTTCAACAAATGGGGGGAGAACCTGGTCTTATCCCCTTTGTCGCAAAGCCATGAGATTGTGGGAGTGGGTGATCTCCACCAGCCATTAACTGGTGGCAATACGCATTCCAGGGAGGTCCAACATACTAGCGGACAGACTCAGCAGGTCTGTTCTGATGCCTTATGAGTGGTCTCTAAATCCTTCAGTAGCAGATCATATCTTTCTAAAGTGGGGGTCAGCCTTGCTGTGATCTCTTTGCCTCTCTTTCCAATGTGAAGTGCAGCTAGTATTTTGCTCTGAACCCCCACCCTGGAGTGCCTCCCAGAAATGCTCTAATGCTTGGCCCTCCAGTCTACTGTATGTTTACCCTCCACTACCTCTGATATCCAAGTTCATTCAGAAAGCTCAACGGCTGGAGATCGTAGTGATCCTCATTGCCCATTTCTGGCCTTGCCAAGTTTGCTTCTCCTCTCTGTGGTCTCATGCAGTGTGTCCACCTTGGATACTAGATCCTATTCCGGATCTGATTACACATTCCTCAGGGATCCCTCACCCAGACTTAGCCTGAAGCTCAAGGCGTGGCTGCTCCAGTTCCCATGATAGTTAGGACTCCTGGGCTGTCTTCTCCCATTAAGATGATTTTGGTAACGGCTCACAAATCTTCTACCAGGAAGGTTTACTCAAGTAAATGGAAGTGTTTCTTGATCTGGGCTTCTCAGCATGACCTGGGTCCTTTCACTGTACCAATTCCAGCCATTTTGGAGTTTTTGGCAGATATTTTTAATCATGGCACTAGCTTTTCTACAGTTAAGGTACAATTGGCAGCAATTTCTAATTTTCATATAGGTGAGAATTCACCTTCTTTGGCTTCATCCAAGCTCTGTAAGGCTTTTTTGAAAGGTACCTTTCTTCTAAGGGCTCCAGTTAAGGACCCATCACCCCCTTGGGATCTCACCTTGCTGCTGCAGGCTCTGGTTTCTCCCCCCTTCGAACCAGCAGCTATGGTTGAGTTGCAGTTTCTGTCTTGGAAGATGGCCTTTTTGGTTGCAATTACCTCAGCCAAGAGGGTTTATGAGATCCAAGCCCTGTGTGTCAAGCCTCCTTATATGGTATTTCATAAAGATAGGCTGTCCCTGCGGACTAATCCATCTTTTCTTCTGAAGGTGGCATCAGAGTCTAACATTAACCAGGTCAACAATCTGCCAGTTTTCTTTCCAAATTTCCAGAATAAAGGGGAGTACAAATTACATTTGCTTGATGTTCACAGACAGCTGCATTTCTATTTGCATAGAACAAAATCCTTTCGTAAGTCTGATCGACTTTTTGTTTCCTTTTCTAAACCTTTCTTGGGAAAGTCTGTCTCTAGAGTTAATATTGCTCGAAGGATTTCTGAATGCATTTTGTTGGCCTATCGAGCCAAAGGGTCATCTCCACCAGGGCATGTCCTGGCACATTCCACAAGGTCTGTTGCTACTTCTGCGGCTTTTTGGTCCAGTGTCTCTTCAGATGATATCTGCTCAGCAGCTAACTGGATGTCATCTCCCATTATAAATTGGACCTTCTTTCCAGAGGCAGGACATCCTTTGGCTCAGCCGTGCTCCAGAACATCCTTCCATGAGGACCTCCCAGGGTTTATTGGTAGCTGCAGGCTCTGTCCCACAGGTTGAAGACCAAATGAAAACAACAACTTCAGATAAAGAAGTTATGTACTTACCATAATGTTCCATCTGAGTTGTTGCTTTTCATTTGTTTTCAACCATCCCTCCCTTCTTCCCCCTGCTTTGTGTAGGCTGTGTAGTGGACCGGATGGAAGAGTCAGCCCCTCTAGTCTGGCTACTCCTTTTCTTGATACATTTTGGGGATAATGCCAGGATTATAGGCATATGGTCTAGGTTGGGATACTGCTGTTTTGCAACAAGCTCAATCTGAAGAAAGGAGGTAGACAGGGGCATTATTGGGAAGGGAGGAGGTTGGATCTTGGATCCGATGCTGGACTATGCAGCTGAGTCTAATTTGTGCCAGATCCGGGTCCCACAGGTTGAAGAAAAATGAAAAGCAACAACTCAGATAGAATGTTATGGTAAGTACATAACTTCTTTTTCTGCCTTAAGGGTTTGACGGGTGAAACACTGGTGCATGAGCTATTATGTGTAATGTGTTCTGGAGAGGATGTATTATGTATAGCAAGCTTATGTTTGTGTTTGGGAGGTCTCTGGTGTTTAGTTATGTTTCTGGTGAGGACCTCTGCATATATAGGTATCTGTGATGTGGGTTTGGGTGGAGTAGGAGGTGAGGTGTGCATGCTGGCAACCCTCTCATTGTGATAGGTACTGACTGGTGTGAGAAAGAGCATGAATACAAAGTTTTTAATATAGTTACGTCTCTCACACATTGTGTTTGTGTGGACTAGGAGTAGAGGATTGTTGGTGAACATGAGGCAGTTGCTATACTGCCTCAGGATGCCCATGTCGACCAAGCTGGCTGGAGAAACTGTTGGAAATTGTCCGTCCATAGTGATAGGTAAATTTATATGATCAGGAAAAGAAGTTGCACTTAGGAGTGACTAGTGGGTGAGAGGTGTGTTGGTACTTCTGAGGTTAGGCTTAGTGTTCCATCTGACAGTGGGGCAGGGCTGCGAGAAACCTCTCGGAAACCACAAGCAAAGTGCTAATGGAAAATTTAACAAACAAAATGTTTGCATCTGTAACCACCAATGGTAACCACTACCACACGGCAATGCACGATGGAGTACTACACACAGACAAGTACAAACACGGGACTTGAATAAAACAAGAAAATACCTTTTTAAACTCAAACTAGCCAACAAGATTGCTCTCTCTGAGCTCTAGTCCAATCACCATCACTTAGATGGGACCCAGACAGCACTCTCCTCACACAAGGGTGTGCTGCACTCGCCGTTCTCTCCCTCCATCCATCTTATTTTTGTATGTATTTTGTTGTCAAGTTGAGGATCTATATATTTACTTTCTTAGCATTGGCCTTTTTAGAGCTTTAGCCTCCCTCTGTGTCTGTTGTCATGAAAGCTCTAAAGAACTTTGTGCCCAAACCAATTTTTTTTTATTCAGCACAGCTTAAGATGAGTAATGGCTTTGGTGCATAGAAGCTTCCTCTGATGCTTTGGAAGCTGGCCGATAGCTGTATCCTGTGCAGGATACAACCTGTAGTACTAAGACTACTGCAGCAGTGATCTTTGGAACATTACTGCTATGTTAAGTGTACTTATACAACTGTACTTTCCTGTGCTTCCTGGTAGGAACCAGTTTTTATCAATTCAGAGACATGTCCTTAGGTCTCACCACAGCCCCCATATATTCAGCAAATGCATGACAGTAGTTGCAGCTCACTAGAGACTACTTGGAATCAGAATGTTTGCTTACCTAGATGGCTGGCTTCTGCTTATCACTACAAGGGAGTCTTTAACTTTCACAAGGGACTAAGTTAATGTATGTTTGCTTCCACAGGGTCAGACAATCCAGGACACTACAGTCCACCAGTGGCCGCTGGGTCTACTGTATAGCTTTCCTCCAATCCATTCAGTCGTGAGATTTATAGACAAAGCCAAAATTTGCAAGGCTGTGGACATTGTCATAACCCCTTTTTGGACCAGACAAGTGCAGTTACTCTTTTGTAGCTTATCTGATAAACACATCTCTTCTAGAGCCTCATCCAGGTCTCCACTCTTAGGTATCTGGTTAACCTTGCCTGAACTTGTAATCCTTCAGAATAAATGTATGGTTTCTCCAGTTGTGTTAATGGTCAGGGACTCTTTACCCTACTAGGATGGTCCAAATCCTAGGAGCAGCCCATAAAGCTTCTGCTAGAAGTATGTAGAAGGGGAAGAGGATAAAAATCTCTTTGTGGGGCATACAACCAAGAGAAAATCCTCTTACAGCTTCGGCTTCTTCTATTCTGCATTTTCCTGCTGAAATTGTCGATGTGTTCCAGTTTTTCCAATCTGAGGTTACATTTAGCAGGGAGACAAAGTGCGGTGCCTGTACACTTTACTCTGTGTATCTTTTTCTGTACTCAGAAATGGAATTATCATACTGAGTAGTGGAGCATGGTGTCACACATTATCATCATGTGGCTGTTTTTGCAGAGAGATGCAGCTTCTCTGTATACTGCCACACCTGAAGTTTGTTAGAAATTAACTTACTATATACATTTTGAATTTGCGATAATCCATTTTTGGGGAATTCCGATAATATTTTTGTCTTTTAGTGAACTTGCTAAGTTTCTTAGTATGTTTCAGTTACTAGCCCTGTGGGGATAGGTTACACTAGTATGCATTATGTCTGCAGTGATTTACAACTCCTGTGATATTAATCTTAAAGAACAAAAATGCATTTGTCAGAGAGTGAGCTTTATAATCCAAGTCCTGTGAAAAAGGAGATACCAGTCATTTGTGGTTAAGGTGAATGCCTTACTTAGTTGTACTTTTCCAGACGTCTGTCTGTCAGCTGATGGAAACCAAGAAGTAGATGGTACTTGAAGCGCAAGTGCAGGATGACAAAAATGAAGTGAAATGGATTATATTGTCTTCATATCTCTGATGCTATTGTATTTCTTCTTGCTGCATTTGACAGAACCCATATTAAGTTGAGGTCCTAGGAGAAAAGCTCCAACTACACAATATGACAAAATGATACTGCTTTGCAAACAGTGTATGCCATAAATAAAAACTAATCACATCATACACAAATACTACAAATATCTAGTTAAGTCAAAACAGAAATGTATAAGTAGCATATGTGACAAGCAGATGTTTACTGATTACAAACAGTTCCTATATAGGGAGAGAAATAGCAGATAAAGTACGCAGTTCATGAATAGTTGTACAAAGAATACAATATTTTATTTTAAGAGACAAACAGCTAAGGTTAGTAATATTGTGTAAGAGTGTTGAAACTCTTGCAAAATATATAATATAAATGTGTAATTGAAGCCTGTTTATAGTTTTATTTAACCTGCATGCACTAATAGGTAAATATTTTTTTCTATATTTTTTGCCCCGTACCTGCTAACCATCAAGCCTCCTCTCAGCTGGACAGTGACCATTTCTTGCTTTGATGCAGGAATTCCACATGGAGCCAAGGTGAATGCTATCTTGGAGGATGGTGTGGGGAGGCAGGAGCCATCATTCTGGCAGCTGTGAGGGCATTCTAGCAATAAGCATCAACAAACGCAAGTTCCACAGCGTTGTATAAATCCCTTTTAATAAAACAAAGCATGTTAAGTTGTCAATCTCGCCTTCATTCTTGCTGGATGGGTTCGGAGCCGATCCTCGGCTCTGACTCGGCACTTGCTAAGCTCGAGAGTCACTTTTACCAGCTCGAGGCAGCCCTATATCCCATGATGCAAGGCGGTGATTACCCAGATCTCGTTTGCCGCTTCGCTCATGAGGTCACCTTTTTTTACCAGCTCCTGGTAAGTGAATTTCATTACTCTTTTTCAAGAGATTTAGCTATCCCAGTTTCTAAATTTTTTCCCTTTCATAGTTAGTTAGTTCCTCGATTCACTTAGACCCTATTCCCATTAGTTTTCTCTATCCCTTATCATATTTTCTGTTAGTCAGGCCTTAGGCCTTACCCTCCCAAACATTTCCTGTCAGGATTTTTGTTAGGTGTGTCTGTGTTTTTGTTTTAGTTAATGTATTTAAGGACTGAGTGTGTGTGTGTTTGTGTTCAGAACTCAGTCATGTCTAAAGACACTAGGGTCTCAGGTTTTAAGAAGTGTGACTCATGCTGTCAGAAGATGTCTCTGACAGACGGTCACACTTCTTGTATTTATTGCCTGGGACCCCTACACCTGCAGGACTCCTGTGCTATTTGTCATTCTTTCAGCCAGAGAGTCCTGCAGGAACGTAGAAACAAACTGATCCTAAGGGGTCTTCTCAAGCCTGAGAGCTCCCCGGCTAAGGTCGGCTCCGGGAAGCCCTCTAAGCCATCCAAGACCCAGACTTCGGTGTCCAAGCCTGTGGCCTTAGTTCCGACCCACCAGAGTCGACATCGGCTCCATCCGGAGCTGATCCTTCCTTCTTGGAAAGTTTAGTACCGGCGCCGATCGGCACCGATACCCTGGCTTCGGCACCTGTGTCGGCTCCGGCTGGAGCCGATACCCTAGCTTCGAAGCATGTGTCGGCTCCGGCTGGAGCCGACACATCTCTATCCCAGCTCGGAGCCGACAAGCTGTCGGCTCCAACTGGAACCGAAGGTTCGTCGGCTCCGATGGCTCCGTCGTGAAAGAGATCTAGATCTCCTTCGCTGGAGTCTATCCACTCGGCTCCAGCCTCCCCCTTACTTTCGGAGCGGAGCCATCGGAGCCGATCCTCAAGGTCTTCCAGACTCTCAGACCATGACTTGGAGAGAGTGGTGAGTAGAGTACTAAAATCACAGGCACTGGCCCAGATGCTCCATAGCCCGTCTCAGCAGATGACCGCTATTCCACACCCTCCAGAAATTCCTCCTTCGACTCTCCTACAGAGCTCGGAGCCGGAGATTATTGGTACCATGATTGTTGCTGCTTCAGAGCCGATACCACCCCTTTCGGCTCCGTCGTCTTCGACTCCTATCTCCTCCTTCAGACCTTCCTTGGAGGGATCCGGTCGTCGGACTTCCCTGGTCGGTTCCGAGGGGGCGAGTGGCATCGGACCCTTGTCCGACCCCGTTCTCCCTCTCGGAGCTTTGGCCTTGGTGAGCTCGGCACCGACATCTGCTTTGGAGCCTTCCTTTTTGGTGGGGCTGGGGATCCCTGTTTCTTTGGAGCGGGGGCTCTCGGTCCTCCCTGGGAGGGGAGCCTTCGAAGTGATGAGGAGTGTGCTAGCCCCCGAGCTTAGTCAGCAGTCGGTTCCTTTAGCTCCTCCCTCTACGGTGCCTGTAGATGTCTCTTCCCACTCTCTTGCTCCCGGACCCAGAGATCCATCGCCCCAGGTTTCCCCATTGGGAAGAACTTCCTCTTCCGAGGTTTCTCCTGATCCTTCAGGGGAGCCCCCGCGTAAGAGGACCTGCAAGAGGAAGCACTTAGACTCCCCTGAGTCTACAACATCAGATACCGACTTAGATGAGTCGGAGGGGTCCCCAAGATCCCCCTCTGAGGATGTCTCCTTTTCAGACATCCTTGAACTCCTGAAACAGAGGGGAAACTGGCCCTCCATTAATCCCTCCGAGGATGAGTCGGTATACCTGGAGGCTTTTGGATCTCGACCCTCCACCTCCTGGGTGTCTCCGCCTTTCAAACCCCTCATGGAAGTGATAGCTCGAAAGGCGTGGGCATCTCCTGATTCTGTGGAACCAGTCCCCAGGAGGCCTTCTAAATTTATCACAGCCCCCACTGAGAAACAGTTTCTCACAAAAGGTGTCCCGGTTGATGCCATGGTGGTGGCAGCCGCCACCAAAAAGGAACTTGCAGATCCTTCCGTACCAGTCCATCCTCCTAACAAGGAGTCTAGGACCATGGACAGGTATGGTAAGCGGATGTTTTCCTCAGCAACCTTTGCTATGCGTTCGCTGAATTATTTATGTCACTTCACCCGACTTCAAAGAGATATCCTCAAAGAATTGGGTGAGGTAGTACAGGATCCGTCAGCTGCTGGGGCTCAAGAGAAGATTGCCTCTCAGCTGGGAATCCTAAATTCCATAACTAACTCCTCCATGCGGCTCATTTCTTATGCAGCCGATGGGGCGAGTAGAGCCGCAGGCACAGGAGTGGCTCTCAGACATCAGTCCTGGATGCAGCTTTGCAATTTTGCAGACCCCTTTAAGGCATCCTTCACAAATTCTCCCTTTGATGGCACAACTTTGTTTGGGCCTCAAGTGAAGGACACTTTGACCAGGTGCAAGCAAGATGGCAAGACTCTTTCTGCCGTAGGAGTCCGTTTCTCCACCCCTTCTAGACCTTACCCCAAAGGTCAGAAGGGAGGGAAAATGTGGTTCCGAAAATCTCAGGGAGTCACGCCTGACGCACGTGGTCAGTTTACCCCCAGAGGCAGAGGGGGTAATAACAATAGACGCTGCCCTAGGGGCAGAGGGGGTCTGTAGAACCAGGGCAGCAGAGAGCCTCTCTGACAAGCCCTTCCAGCATCCCTGAGGTGTTGCCCGACTGCCCACCCTTGGAGGCAGTTGGGGGGAGATTGTCACAGTACCCAGAAGCCTGGGTTTCCCTCTCTCAAGATAAATGGGTACAGTCGATCATATCCGAGGGTTACAAGATTCCTTTCGAGAGAAGCCCCTTCCCTCAAAAAGGTTCCCTTCCAGACGTTCCACCCGGTCTAAGGGAAATTGCAAAGCTAGAGGTTTCAAAGCTTCTAAAAAAAAGGGCCATCCAGCCAGTTCCAACAGATCATTTAGAGTCCAGAATCTACTCAAGGTTCTTTTTGGTTCCCAAAAAGATGGGAGACTGGAGACCAATATTAGACCTCAGCAAGCTGAACAAGTCTGTCAAAAAGGCAAGATTTCGGATGGTCACACTTCAATCGATTTTGCCCTTTCTGGGCAAAAACAACTGGATGTGCTCCATAGACCTTCAAGACGCGTACTATCACATAAAAATCCACAGATGCTCCAGAAGGTTTCTCCGATTTCAGCTGGGGACCAGTCATTTTCAATTCAGAGCCCTGCCCTTTGGTCTCACTACAGCCCCCAGAGTGTTCACCAAATGCATGGCAGCGGTCACGGCTCACCTGAGACGTCAAGGATTCCAGGTGTTTCCGTATCTCGACGACTGGCTCCTCTCAGCCACCACCAGGCATCAACTTCTCCAAGCCAGAGATTATACTCTACGTCTCTGCGGTCAGTTAGGAATTTCAGTCAACTTCGAAAAGTCTTCCTTATCACCTTGCCAATCTATTACCTTTATAGGCGCAGATCTAGACACTACTCGGATGTCAGCAAACCTAACAAGTCAAAGAATCCTAGATATCCAAAACCATGTTCGGATCATCCTATCCAGCAAAAAGGTACAAGCCAGGTTGGTCCTGAAAGTGTTGGGCCTTATGGCAGCCACCATCACACTTCTTCCTCTGGCCCGTTTTTACATGCGTCTCCTACAATGGATGTTGTTTACCCAATGGTCCTTCCAGCAGCTTCCCATGCGTCACAAGATCCTGGTGACACAGACCTGCAAGAGCCATCTATCCTGGTGGACTTATTCTCCCCTAGTCCATCAGGGCAGACCATTTGTCCCCCCAGCCCCAGTAGCCATGGTCACTTCGGATGCCTCCCTGATCGGGTGGGGGGGGGGCATTATCAGGGCAGGATGGTTCATGGCACGTGGCAACCGTTCAAATACCACCTGCACATAAATGTCCTAGAGATGAGAGCAGTGCTTTTAACGTTGCAAGCCCTCAACGACTTTCTTCCCTTAGGAACTATTGCAGTTCACACGGACAACATGTCCGTGGTGTGGTACATCAACAAGCAGGGCGGGACCAAGTCCTATCCCTTGTGTCGAGAAGCTCTCAGACTTTGGCAATGGGTGATCTCCTCTCATCGGTTTCTGGTAGCAACGCATATCCCCGGGAAAACCAACATAATAGCGGACAGATTGAGCAGAGCTATACTCATGCCTCACGAGTGGTCTCTCAAACAATCTATAGTGGAGGAGATTTTTCAGAAGTGGGGCCGCCCATGCTGCGACCTTTTTGCTACACCCCAAAACAGCAAATGCCCAGACTTCTTCTCTCTCTTTCCACTTCCGGGCCATCCCCCCAGAGATGCTCTTACCCAGGATTGGCCCCGGGGACTTCTTTATGCCTTTCCCCCTTTTCCGTTAATACCTCAAGTACTCCAGAAAGCTACCGTCTTGAGAGCCAAAATGATTCTCATTGCCCCTTACTGGCCTCAACAAATTTGGTTCCCATTCCTTCATCACCATCTCTTGGTGCAGCCTTGGCATCTGGACCTAGTTCCAGATCTTCTGACCCACCAGTCGGGTCATCTGCACCGGTCCATTCGTTACCTCAACCTCACCGCTTGGTTGCTCCACTTCCTTCCTTAGCCAGGCTTTCTATGATCTCTAACCCCATTAGAGATATCATAGTAGCTTCTCTAAAGTCCTCTACCAGGAGGATTTACTCTAGCAAATGGAAACGTTTCTCCTTTTGGGCAAAGTCTAAGAACATAGACCCTTTTACTGCCCCTATTCAGTCAGTCTTGGACTTTCTAGCTGAAATATTTCATTCCGGTTCTTTTTCTTCCACAGTTAAAGTCCAGTTGGCAGCAATCTCTAATTTCCATGTCAGATTTGCAGACCAGAATATTATGTCTCACAAACTTTGTAAAGCCTTTCTCAGAGGGGTGTTCCTACTTAAACCCCCTGTTAGAGATCCTCCACCACAGTGGGACCTAAATTTAGTGCTGGCATCCTTGATACTTCCCCCTTTCGAACCGGGTGCTACATGCTCATTAAAATTTCTTTCTTGGAAGATACTCTTTCTAGTTGCTATTACTTCTGCTAGGAGAGTGTCAGAACTACATGCTCTCTGTGTTCGTCCCCCTTACTTAGTCTTCCACAAGGATAGAGTATCCTTAAGAACCAATCCATCCTTTTTGCCCAAGATGGCTTCTAAAACAAATTTAAATCAATCCATTGACCTTCCTGTATTTTTTCCCAATCATTCTAACAGGGCAGAACAAAGATTGCATTGCCTAGATGTTCATCGCCAACTCAGATATTACTTGGACAGAACAAAGCAATTTAGGAAATCTGATCAGCTTTTTCTTTCTTATGCTGAAAATAAGAAAGGTCTTCCTGTTTCTAAAGTAACCTTATCCAGATGGCTGTCTTCCACCATTTCTGACATTTATCAGCTTAGGGGCAAACAACTGATCTCAAAACCTAAAGCACATTCTACTAGAGGTCTAGCCACATCTACAGCTTTTCAGGCTAGACTACCCTTAGACACTATTTGTGCAGCAGCCACTTGGGCCACTCCTCAAACCTTCGTTTCTCATTACAAATTGGATTTGGCCTCCAGGAACAGGGCAAGTTTTGGTTCCACAGTTCTCAAGAGTCTGTTCCATTGAGCCACCCAGGATAGAGGTGCTAGGGACGCGGTCCCATCCAGCAAGAATGAAGGTGAGATTGACAACTTAACATTTAGAAGTTATGTACCTACCATAACGTTCCATGTTAGTTGTCTTCTCTCACCTTCTTTCTTGCGTCCCTCCTTCCTGTCCCCCTAGCCTGGACAGACCTTGATTTTCCTTTTTCTCTGGGAGATTGTTCTCCCTTGGACACCAGTTAGCTCTGGACCTTTATTACCTGGGTTCCCCTTACAGTCTTCTCAGGTTAGTTGTTCTTCTTTCCTTTGTGGAAAGATTGCGGGCAGTTTTTTCCTCTAGATACCAAACGAGATCTGGGTAATCACCGCCTTGCATCATGGGATATAGGGCTGCCTCGAGCTGGTAAAAGTGACTCTCGAGCTTAGCAAGATCGGCTCCGAACCCATCCAGCAAGAAAGAAGGTGAGAGAAGACAACTAACATGGAACGTTATGGTAGGTACATAACTTCTAATTTCAGACAAAAACGTCCTTCTTCAGTGTTAATAAAATTCATATCAAGAGATCACATCCTTTATAGTTAAAAACTCAGGAACACATGACACAGCCTACCTATAATAATCTAACAATCACTTAAACAATTAATGAAAGAAACAATTAGTAAACAAGTCTTACAAAAGACTCTTAAAGCAGTATATCACATTTTGTTAAACAAGACTTTAAATATCACATAGTTGGTTTCAAAAAAGCATAACCATACTGTATTTAAAAAAATATTTAAATATATATATATATATATATATATATATATATATATATATATATATATATATATATATATATATATATCATGCATTGTGTCTTTTAGACAAGAAAATGACATATACGTATATGTTCCAAAAGCATATATTTATATCATACAGCTTATAACACACAAAATATATATATATATTTTTATGCATTATAAAGTCATATATTCATATCATACAGCTTATTGTGACTCATACAGGGGTTCTTATTCTCTACTGTATCTGTTGTTGCTTTCTCTTTAAAATAGGTTTTAGAGTGACCTGCTTGTTTGAGCCAGGGTATGGTAAGCAAATGATCCACTCATACTCCCTAGTGTCCAACTTATTCATCAGATCACCACGTCTAACATTGGGAGTTAAGATGTCCATCACACAAAAAGAAAAATAGTGTGATTCATCTGATCTGAAGTAGTTATCTTCATTTTATCTGCAACCTGTGGGTATTCGGATCCATATCAGATCCAAACTGGCAAATTATTTTCTAGCATCTGCTCCAGTCTCTGAGCTCCTCCCCTACCCATAATGCACCACCATCTCCTGCCTTCCCCCAGATCTCATTTGCCGCGCCATAGTGGTCTCTTTTGCTCTGAGCTCAGGGATAAGTAAGTTGGGATTGTTCTTCCTATTTAGGGTGTCTGTAATCGTTAGTGTATCCTACCTCCCCCATTAGTGTAACGCTTTGTTGGTTTAAAAAGTTTTTATTGTCTTGTCATTTGCTGTTAGGCCCACCTTACCTCAGCGTGTGTGTATTCTAGTCTTTCCATAGGGAGTGGCCTTCAATGTTGGATTATGGCTGATCAGCCTAAATCAGTCTTCAAAAAATGTACAGAGTGTGGCCATAAGCTATCACCAGCTGATGGTCACAATCTGTACGTAATTTATTTGGGAGTTCCCCATTTATCCACCCAGTGTGCTATCTGTGCAGGTTTTGACCCAAGAGCCCTCAGGGATCGAAAGGCCAAATTGGTTGCCAAGGGTCTTCTCCCTGCTTCTGTGCTGGATTCTGCTTCGGCCTCGGTCTCTGGTACTCCCACCAAACCTCCCACCCAGAGAGGGACTCAAACTCCGGCTTCTTCTGGTGCTGGGGCAAACAAGCAAAAAGAGAAAGAAAAGGAGAGAGAAAAAGACAGAAACAAGGACAGAGAAAGGTGCAGGGAGGATAAAGAAAGGAGGAGGGATAGGCCTCATAAGAGATCCCTGGACAGGGAGCCTTTCCTTAGCCCTCCTTCTAAGACTTCGAGGCCAGTTTCTCCATGACTCCAATCACCCTGTTTCTCGCCGGAGCCGCTGGAATCTTCAGATCTGAGGCCTTCCTCACCCTTACTGCACAAAACAGCCAGATCCAAATTGGTTGCTTCTTTGCGATTGACTCAGAGCCTATCAGACTTAGACATGGACAGGATGATGCAGAGGTTTCTTCAGGCCCAAATAGAGATGGGAGTCTTGCCAGGCCCCTCTCCCTCTGGAGGGGGGACCTCCATTCCCTTTTTCCACCCCATCTCTCCTTCCCCGATCCAGGTGACTGCTTTGGGGTTTTTGGATCCTAGACTCTTTGGAGCTGGTAGCTTGGCGCCAACAGTTCCTTAAACCATGACTCCAGCTGTTACCTTGATTTCCTCGGATCAGGCTAGTTCAGATCCAGGTGACTCTTGGAGCCGTGGACAGGGAGTCAGACCTGAGGGAATGGATTCTTCTTCGGCTCTGGCTTGTTCAGATCCAAACCATTCCCTTGGACCTCAGGCTACCCTCGCTTTGGCTCCGATCCCCACTTTGGACCCGGGGAGGGCTTCTTCCTTGCTGGGTGCCAAGGAGGTATGCTCTCCATCGGCGTTTGAAGTGGTGGAGAGGGTTCTCTTCCAAGGATTGAGACCCCAGTCCATCTCCTCAGATTCCACCCAGACCCCTCTACATTCGGCGTCGATTCACTTCATCCTGTCTCAAGGACAGCCCGTGCCAGAGGACCCCCAGGTTATTCCCTCTGAGGAACCCCCTGCGGCTTACGAGTCCTCTTCAGAGTGTTCCACTGAAGAGGGTAACCATAAGCACAAGTGCAAAAGGAGGTACTTGGACTCTCCTGAGACCCTCACTATGGACATAGACTTAGAGAAAGGAGAAGGTTTCCCCAGGTCACCTCCCCAAGATGTCTCCTTCGGAGACATCATTGAGATTCTTCACCAGAGGTAAGGTTGGTCAGCCCCAAAACCTTCTATGGATGAGCCCATGTTCCTGGAGGCCTTTGGCATGGGCCCATCTACTTCCTGAATGTCCCCACCAGTGGATCCCTTGGTGGACCTTATCAACACGTGGGCATGGAAGGAGCCTGACACCGTAGTGCCTATCCCCAAACACTGACAAAATTCTGTCTCATCCCACTGACAGACAGCTGTGGTCTAAAGGAGCCCCCATTCACTCTATGGTGGTCACAGCAGCCACCAAGAAGGAACTAGCACAGGAAAGTTCCTCAGTCCACCCACTGGACAAGGAGTCCAGGTCAGTGGATAGGTTTGGGAAGCATGTTTATTCGTCAGCGACATTTTCCATCCATGTGCTGAACTATTTGGCACATGTTATCCGGCTTTAGCAAGACCTTGTCTCAGAATTCACTGAGTCACCCCCAGAGTCCTTATCCCAGCAAAACAAACAACTGTTCTCCTCGAAAATGTCAACTCTGAAGTCGGTTTCGAACACATCCATGCGTCTCCTTTCCCACGCTATGGAAGGAGCAGCTAGGGTCATGTAGCTAGTGCTAGTAGCCATGAGGCGTCACGCCTGGCTCAGGTTGTGTCAGTTTGCGGACCCTTTCCAGGCATCATTTATCAATGCCTTCTATGATGGTTCCTCCCTTCTTGGGAAGACAGTACGTGAAACTCTTGTCCAGAGTGAAAAAGACGGGAAGACCTTTGTCTGCCATCGAGATCCACTTCTCTAACCTTCAGCGGTCCTTTTCTAGGAATCAAAGAGGGCAAAAGAAGATGTGATTCCGGAAATCTCCGTTTTCCTGGGAGTCTCAGTACAACTATTCCCCCAGAGGCAGAGGGGGACAGGATCGACGCTGACCCAGAGGTAGAGGGGGTCCAAGGAATTTTGGGTCTAGAGAACCTTTTTCTGACAGGCCCACCCAACAGCCCTGAGGGGTTGCCCAACTGTCCTACTCTGGAGGCAGTCGGGGGGAGATTGTCATTGCACCCAGTAGCATGGGAGTCCATAATTGCAGATCGCTGGGTTCTACAAATTATATTCAGAGGCTACACTATCCCATTTGTTGCCCTGCCGGGGCCTACAAGACACCTCCTGGATGTTCCACCCACTCACAGGGAGGCCACAGCTTTACAGGTTTTAAAGCTACTTCAAAAATGAGCCATTAAACCCTTCGGCCAGTCTGGATTAGGCGTTTACTCCAGGTTCTTTTCAGTGCCAAAAAAAGACAGAGGACCTCAGGCCCATCTTGGACCTATCAAACTTGAACCTGTCCGTCGCCAAACAAAAGTTCCGGATGGTCACCTTACAGTCCATTCTACCTTATCTTCGAGAGTGCGACTGGATGTGCTCGTTAGACCTCCAGGATGCCTACTACGATATCAAAGTTCACAGAAGCTCCAGGAGGTTTCTTCACTTCTGGTTGGGAGCCAGTCACTTCCAGTTCAGAGCTGTACCCTTCAGTTTCACCACAGACCCCAGGGTATTCACCAAGGTAATGGCATTCGTAGCAGCTCACCTGAGGATTCAGGGAATTCACGTCTTTCCGTACCTGGATGACTGGCTCTTTGCTGCATCCACCAAGCGTCTTCTTTGTCTGGCCCGAGACTACTTTCTTCTCTTGGCAGATCGATTGGGGATTACAGTCAATGTTGACAAATCCCAGTTGCAACTGCTACAAGTTCTAGACTTCATCGGGGCACAGCTAGACACTTTGCAGCTAAATGTTTTCTTAACACCAGAAAGGATCTTACATCTCAGGTGTCACATAGCTCAAATACTGAACCTCAAATTTCCAAAGGTGAGTGATGTGCTCTGGGCTCCATGGCTGCCTCTATATCTACTCTTCCTTGCACATGCCTTCATATGCGGGTTCTTCAATGGACTCTGGCTGTCCAATAGTCTTGGCTAGACCTGCCCATGGATTTTCCGATCAGAATCAGTCACACCTGTAGGATGTCCCTCCTTTGGTGGCTAAGGTCACTGGAGGTTACAGCGGGACGCCCCTTCGTGTCATCCCCAGTCCAAGCCACAGTGGCCACGGATGCCTCCCAATTCGGGTGGGGGGGAGACACTGCTTGGGAAGGACAGTCCAAGGCATGTGGTCCCAGACAGAGACCAAGTTGCACATAAATGTTCTACAAATGAGGGTAATGCTTGTAGCATTGAAAGCCTTTCACACGATCCTCCCTCTTGGAATGATTGCAATTCAGTCAGACAACATGTCGGTTGTGTGGTATGTCAACAAGCAAGGCGGAACCAGATCCTATCCCCTGTGTCGCAAGGCCATGAGAGTGTGGGAGTGGGCGACTTCCACCAGGTCGGATTCTGATTGCAATGCACATCCTGGGACACTCCAATATCTTAGCGGACAGATTGAGTCGGGCTATTCTGATGACATATGAGTGGTCTCTGAAACAGTCAGTAGCTGAGGAGATATTCCTTGTATGGGGACAGCCTTGCTGCGATCTCTTTGCATCTCCTTCCAACACGAAGTGCAGTGAGTTCTTTGTTCTGATTCCCTCCCCAGGGGATGCCCCCAGAGATGCTCTAGTCCATGTTTGGCCCCCCGGGCTTCTGTATGCTTACCCTCCATTACCACTCATTCCAAAGTTTCTTCAGAAAGCTTGCCGACTGGGATGCAAAGTGATCCTCATTGCCCCATTCTGGCCTCGCCAAATTTGGTTTCCCTTCCTTTGGTCTCATCTTCTAGCTCCTTTGTGGATTCTGGTTCCCTGCCTGGATCTAATCTCTCATCATCCTGGTGCCTGCCCGCCCAACCTGGACAGCCTCAAGCTGACAGCTTGGTTGCTCCAGTTCCATTGATTGCCAGGACTTTCAGTCTTTCATCCCCTGTAAAATCTATACTAGTGGCCTCTCTTAAAGCTTCCACTAGGAGAGTTTATTGCAGTAAATGGAAGTGTTTTTCCATTTGGGCCTCTCACAGGAACCTGGATGCATTTACAGCCCCTGTCCCGCTGGTGTTAGATTTTTTGACTAGTATCTTTCAGCACGGAGCTAGCTTCTCCACAGTGAAAGTACAGTTGTCAGCCATTTCTAATTTTCATGTTGGGGAAGATAACATTTCCTTGGCCTCTTCTAGGCTGTGTAAGGCTTTTCTTAAAGGTGACTTTCTTTTGCATCCTCCTGTCAAAGATTCGGTGCCTCCCTGGGACTTTACCTTCATCCTCCAGGCATTGGTGGCTCCCCACTTTGAACCTGCAGCTTCAGTGGAACTAAAATTTTTGTCTTGGAAAACAGCCTTTCTAGTGGCCATTACATCAGCCAGGAGGGTTTCTGAGCTTCAGGCTTTGTCTGCCATGCCTCCTTATTTAGTCTTCCATAAGGATAGGTTATCTCTCCATACAAATCCTTCATTCTTACCCAAAGTGGCATCTGACTCAAACATAAACCAGTCTATTTATCTACCCATTTTCTTTCGTTTCTGTTTTCATAGAACAAATTCATCCCGCAAGTCCAACCAATTGTCCGTTTCCTTTTCCAAACCCTTTTTGGGAAAGGCCATTTCCAAGGTTTCCTTAGCTAGATGGATCACTCTTTGCATTTCGTATGTTTACAAAGCAAAAGGTTTATCTCCTGATATAATTAAAGCTCACTCTACAAGGTCCATGGCGACTTCTGCTGCCTTTTGGTCTAGGGTTTCTTTGGATGACATTTGCGCAGCAGCAACTTGGGCAAATCCACATACCTTCATTTCTCATTATAAATTACACCTGATTTCCAGAGGAAGAGCATCCATTGGCTCTGTGGTGCTCAGGAATATCCTTCCATGAAGGCCTCCCAGGATTTAAGTAGCTGGGGACTCTGTCCCACAGGTTGCAGATAAAATTAAGTTAACTGCTTCAGATAAAGAAGTTATGTACTCACCATAACGTTCCGTCTGAGTAGGTATACTTCATTTTTCTGCAACCTTCCTTCCCTCCATACCCCTGACCTTATCATATCCATAAGTATGTTGGGTTCTTGGGGCTGAGTTGCTAATATGTATAGTTGCAGCAAACTCGATCTGAGGGAAGGCACGGGATGGTGGTACATTATGGGTAGGGGAGGAGCTCGGAGCTTGGAGCAGATGCTAGAAAATAATTTGCCGGCTTGGATCCGATATGGATCCAAATACCCACAGGTTGCAGAAAAATGAAGTATAACTACTCAGATGGAATATTATGGTGAGTACATAACTTCTTTTTCTTGTATATGTTGGGCTAAGGAGTTTGTGATCACTTTTCTTATTTCTGACTTATGTTCCACAGTCCTATCCCTTAACCTCTTTGTTGATTTACTAACATAAAAGCACGGACATTGTTGACATAATGCTAAGTAAATCACATTTGTAGTTTTACATGTAGCTGTACAGTAACATTTAAACCTTCTGCCATTAAGTGGATGTATAAACTCAGTTAATGTAATAATACTAGCACAACATACCCAATTATAACAGGGGTAGGTACCTTTTTTGTTATAGGTTAGAGAGTCCATTCTATTTAAACTAAAGTCTTTGTAACACAGACACTTTTTTAGGCTATTACAATTTCTATAAGTAAAACGTGGTTTATCTGGGAGCCATTTACCATACCCAGGCATAGCCTTCAATATGTATCAGTTGTTTCTAATAACTTCCTCGATGTTTTTACTTGTCCTGCTATATGTCATCAGATATCTCAGAGTTTTATCAGACAGGGGTGGATGGTAGTAATACCATCCTGACTGGAAAAATATGGCATAGCTTTCCCTTTTCTCATAGGTAGGTACTAGGCTATTGGCTCTAGGGCCTATATAAGCCTAGCCAAACAATACCCTGGCTTTTGCTGTCCCTGTCAAGCAGAGCCACAGAAGTGATCCCTGGGTTGAATTTCCTGTCTCCCATCCAATTATCAAGATTTTTCTTGAAGAGTGCTAATGAGAAGCTTTGTTTGATATAAATAGGTAGTTTGTTCCCGAGTATGGGAAGTCTCTGGGACAGGAATCTATCCCTCCAGCATGTTCTCTTTATTGTGGAGACAAGGTTTAGGTTCCTAGAGAGTGTAGCTCAGAGGGATTGGAATTTCTTTAAGTGGAGCATGTCCAACAGCTCTAGGTTTGACATAGATTGTATGTTAGGCCACTTCATTCCTAACCACATCCAATTCTTCTTGATTGTAACCTCTTTATAATAATTCATCTGTCATGTCCTCCATCTGTTTATGGCATACTTCAGCTCAGGTATTTAACCTGCTAGCATGAAGGTATTGTCCCCTAGGTATGCCCTTAAAGACATGTCTAGCATGCATGCTAATTTTGTGTAAATATTTATTTGCTTGTGCTTCTTTTTTTAAATACTGGTATCTAAACCAGCTTCAGTTCTAGATAAAGTGACATCTAGGAAGGTGATATTAGACTCTGAATAATTCATCTCAAATTGTAAGAAATTGTTAACATTATTCAGATACGAATGAAAGTTTTTAAGTTCATCACTAGTACCATTCCACTCTAGAAAAATTTCATCCACAGAACACTTGTAGAACAATATTCTAGATGCATATCTATTGGCCTGACCAAAATTATTTTCTTCCTCCCATTTGCTTAAAGTTAAGTTAGCGTGTTAGCAATTGCTGTGCCCATAGCTATACCAGATATTTGTTGGTATAGCTATTTGTTAAACACAAACACATTGTTCTGTAATACTAATTCTAATATCTCACATATTGTTTCAATACGTCTAGCAGAAAGGTGGCCACATTCCAAAAATATCTCTCTTAATTTCTCTATTCAAATTCAATAGGAATCATATTGAAGAGAGATTTAGTATCCAAAGTTACCAATAGAAAGTGTTTCTCTATACTCTCATCATACCACCTATATAATTGTGTAAGGAAGTCACCCGTGTCTTTTATATAACTGTGAACATTTGTTAAAAAACTCTTTAAAGCTTTTTCCAGATGTACAGATAGGGGTTCAGTAGCCCACCCCCGGCCAGAAACAATAGGCCTCATTGGTGGTTTATCCCTTGATTTATGTATTTTGAGCAAGTCATACAGGATAGGTACTATAGGATATGGAACAGTAAAGAAAGTGAAAGTATCAATATCTACATCTTTCATTAGTTGTAAATCATATATTGCCATATTAATTTTAGTAATAATTTCATTAATATCCCTGTCCTATATCCATTTAAACGTATCTGTATCAGAAACTAAGTCATTCATCACCTCAAGGTAGTCATTACACTACCACCTTTATCTGCTTCTTTAATTATCAAATTTATGTTGTTTTCCAGAGCCTTTAATGCTGCAGATTCTTCCCTGGTAAGATTGTATTTTTTTTTTTTTGTAACGATTGCTATCATAAATTTCTCTAATTTGTTTCTCACATACATCATTAACTACAGTCACAACTGGGTCACTATAGTGTATGAAAGTGCTTCTTCTCCTACATCTAAAATCTACGCAAGAGTCTGAATCCCTATAATGTTTTCAAATTTAAGTTCAGTGTAAACATTTTTAAATCAGTCACAGCATTCGCTATATTATCAGTAGACATTGGTGTAAATTTAAGGCCTTTAGAAAGTAAAGAAAACTCAACTTCAGTTAACTGGTGGTGAGATAAATTTACCACAGATTTACCTTGTATTACACTACATAGTTCATTCATATTTGATGTCCCAGCAGGGTTATTTAATGCAACATTACTCATAGTCATTTGTTCACCCCTGCTTGACTCATAAGAGTCAACAAAATTGCTAGTATTTATTGCTTCAGCAATACTACCCCAAACAGGAAAAATATCCATAGCAATTTATTCACCCCTGTTCAACTTATTTAAAGTACTAGTGTTTGTTGCTTCAGCAGTGTTAGCCAAAGCAGGAAAAATATCTATAGCAACTTGTTCACCCCGTTTAATTCATTAGTATCAACAAAAACATTTGAAGTATGGACCTAATTAAAAACTTCTTGTTGGTTCAAGATATTCAGGTCTTTTGTCTCATTAACATTTATTACCATTTGTTGTTCATGCACTTCTTTCGATTCATTAGTTAGACGACTCTATATAGGTGTCAGAAACATTTACAACTCCCTGCTGATTCCTATCTATCACATTATTTGTTCCATTTGCATTAAACATTTCTATTAACACATTGCGACTACAGTCATTGTTCATAGTTATTTGTTCATTTAAGGATTCAATACCGTTTAATGTCACTCGTACTTCGTGCCTAACGTTAAAATTCAAATTATTCGTAATAGCAGTACTAAAGGTCCCTGTTTTACCAACCTGTTGATTTAAGGGGTTGATCTGGCATTCATACTTTTGTTTAACAAAAGCATTTACAAACTGTGTATTATCTGCGGCAGGAAGTTCATTCAAAAAATTAACATTCTAAGTCTTTTCATTTAAAGTCTCACCATTATTCATTATTATTTGTTGTATCTGCTGCAAGTCATTGGGCCTTGCCTGGTTCTGCCCCTGGATTGTGATCGACGTTTGGACACGTCACGGTCCTTTTTTGCCACTTGTTCTGGTAACTTCATAATAATCCGCTGGTTCCCCTCTAAAAAAGTGGGATGCAGATTCATTTTGTGGTTTTCATTACAGGCAGTTGTTTGTAGCTGTTGATCTGACCTCGCCTTCCTTCGAACTACGTGCTCAGTCAAGGGAGCTGACATAGGCGGCATGCTCGCCGCCTCCCCCTCCTCATTTGATTGGCTAGATGGAATATCATTCTGTAATACAGCTATGGCATTCGCTAAAGGTTCGGATTCATTCATATCAGCTGTAAAAGTGTCCAGCTCATACATAGAGCCGCAATATTATGATTTAAATTAATCTTAGATTGATTGATTGCCGAACGCTTCTGTCAAGAGAAAATCTGGCCATTATTAAAGTCAGAGAAGTCCCTATAGATTTTCTTACATTTTGTGCCTTCCAGCTGGTTGTCAAAGGGAATAAGTCTTTTAAACATTTCATCAAAAGAACCAAGATTCTCCTGAAATAGAGCTGAGCTTGACAAATTCCTTTCTAGCTCCTTTATTTCTTTACATAGTTCGTTTTCTTTTGGCAAGAAAAAGTCATTCATTAACCACATATAGTTTAAACTTAGATTGATGTTTAGTTCTTGCCATTGTTTAATAAGATCAGGATATAAATTACCATATGAGGACATATTAAGAATACGTAGCCCACGTGGTACCATACCCAGTTCCAAGTAGGTATTAAAACTAAACCGTTGCCGTTGTAATTTTTTTAAACTTTTTACCTTATTTTATAAGTTCTTTAGTGAGGACAGGAAGTCATTTTTCTGGGATGTTACATTTGTAACCCTTGTAGTCCCATCCACTCTTGCAACCATGCAGTCCAACAATGGATTCTCTCTCACCAACAGGTTCTGTAAAGCTCTGGTACCATCATTATGTAGGTCAGTAGGCTGTGTCATCCTGTAGTGTAGGAGAGCTGTATTACAGAATGATATTCCATCTAGCCAATCAAATGAGGAGGGGAAGGCAGCTAGCGTGCCACCTACATCAGCTCCCTTGACTGAACGTGTAGTTCGGAGGAAGGAGAGGTCAGATCAACAGCTACAAACAACTGCCTGTAATGAAAACCACAAAATGAATCTGCTTCCCACTTTTTTTAGAGGGGAACCAGCAGATTATTATGAAGTTACCGGAACAAGTGGCAAAAAAAGACCGCAATGTGTCCAAACATTGATTAAAATCCAGGGGCAGAACCAGGCAAGGGCCAATGACTCGCAGCAGGTACAACAAACAATAATGAATAATGGTGAGACTTTAAATGAAAATACTCAGAATGTTAATTTTTTGAATTAACTTCCTGCCACAGATAATACACAGTTTGTAAATGCTTTTGTTAAAGAGAAGTATGAACGTCAGATCAACCCCTTAAATCAACAGGTTGGTAAAACAGGAACCTTTAATACTGCTATTACGAATAATTTGAATTTTAAAGTTAGGCACGAAGTACGAGTGACATTAAATGGTATTGAATCCTTAAATGAACAACAAATAACTATGAACAATGATTGTAGTCATAATGTGTTTGTAGAAATGTTTAATACAAATGGAACAACTAATGTGATAGATAGGAATCAGCGGGGAGCTGTAAATGTTTCTGACACCTATATAGAGTCATATAATTCTAATGAATCGAAGGAAGTGCATGAACAACAAATGGTAATAAATATTAATGAGATAAAAGACCTGAATATCTTGAACCAACAAGAAGTTTTTAATAAGGTCCATACTGTTTTTGTTGATACTAATGAGTTAAACAGGGGTGAACAAGTTGCTATAGATATTTTGGTACTTTTCCATTAAACCCCTACCACTCGCGGTGCAGTGTTTCCCTGTTATTTCAGTAGCATAGTCATGTTGTAATTTTATCTATTTATGTGGACCATTATCTGTAAAGTTTCAACAATGTATGAATGTAATTATTTATATTATGAGGATATCAAAAAAGCAGTCGTACTTCTCACGTACAATCACCAATACCTCTAACACCAGTAAATGCATTTTCATTGCAATTAATAAATGTTATATTTCAGTAAACATTTTCATTCAAATTACATGTCGTGGAATGGGTTCCACCGACAAATAACAAGACACCATAATGTTTTGGTTCATCAGTAAACCACAAATTTTTGTCCGGAGTGTTTGTGAGCTACCTGACACAAATAATTTGAAAGGCATTTGAAATGAGTGTATTCTACTGACGCTAATTGTCCCTTAAAGTGGCATCAGACTGACTTTCCTGCTTGCCGCTTTATAAAAACACAACTCTTACCTCTATTTCTCCAGACTTTCGCGGAATGTCTATTTTTTACCACATATTTTTTGTCCTCTTCCTCATAAAATTTGAGTATTTTTAAGTAAAAAAATGAGGTCTGATGTCACTAAAGTACATCTCGTATAATGGGTTCCACCAACAAGTAACAGTACACCATAATTTATCATTTCAGTACACGTTTTCGTTCAAACTACATCTCATGTAATGGGTTCCACCGACAAGTAGCAGTACACCATAATGTTTTTGTTCAGCAATGAACCACAAAGTTTTGTCTGGAGTGTTTCATCTGCCTGACACGAATAATTTTAAAGGCATTTGAAATTACTGTATTCTAGTGATGCTAACTGACCCTTAAAGTGGCATCAGACTGACTTTCCTGCTTGCCATTTTATAAAAAACAAACTCTTACCTCTATTTCTCGACTTTCGCAGAATGTCGTTTGTTAGCTGTACAGATTTTTTTTCTTACACAAACACTTGTCTACGCTACTGAAATAACAGGAAAACACTGCACCGTGAGTGGTAGGGGTTTAACAGAAAAGTACCGATATTTTTCCTGCTTTGGGTAGCACTGCTGAATCAACAAACACTAGTACTTTAAATAAGTTGAACAGGGGTGAATAAATTACTATGGATATTTTTCCTGTTTGGGGTAGTATTGCTGAAGCAATAAATACTAGCAATTTTGTTGACTCTTATGAGTCAAGCAGGGGTGTACAAATGACTATGAGTAATGGTGTTGCATTAAATAACCCTGCTGGGACATCAAATATGATTAAACCATCTAGTGTAATACAAGGGAAACCTGTGGTAAATTTATCTCACCACCAGTTAACTGAAGTTGAGTTTTCTTTACTTTCTAAAGGCCTTAAATTTATACCAATGTCTACTGATAATATAGTGAATGCTGTGACTGATTTAAAAATGTTTACATGGAACTTACATTTGAAAAACATCTGTATGGATTCAGGCTCTTGTGTAGATTTTAGATGTAAAAATAGAAGTACTTTCATACCCTATAGTGACCAGTTGTGTCTGTATTTAATGATGTATGTGAGAAACAAATTAGAGAAACTAGCAATTGTTATAAAAAAACATACAGTCTTACCAGGGAAGAATCTTGCAGCATTGGCTTTGGAAAACAACATAAATTTGATAATTAAAGAAGCAGATAAAGGTGGTAGTGTAGTACTTATGAATACTGTAGACTACCTTGAGGTGATGAATGACATAATTTCTGATACAGATATGTTTAAACGGATATCAGACAGGGATATTAATGAAATTATTACTAAAATTAATATGGCAATCTATGATTTACAACTAATGAATGGTATAGATATTG
The DNA here is from genome assembly GCF_019279795.1 of Protopterus annectens. Classification (NCBI taxonomy): domain Eukaryota; kingdom Metazoa; phylum Chordata; order Ceratodontiformes; family Protopteridae; genus Protopterus; species Protopterus annectens. The sequence goes on from NC_056744.1 coordinate 1,024,902,082, forward strand.
ATACTTTCAATTTCTTTACTGTTCCATATCCTATAGTACCTATCCTATATGGCCTGTCCAAAATACATACATCAAGGGATAAATCACCAATGAGGCCTATTGTGTCTTGGCGGGGGTGGGCCACTGAACCCCTATCTGTACATCTGGAAAAAGATTTAAAGAGTTTTTTGACAAATGTTCCCAGTTATATAAAAGACACGGGTGACTTCCTTACACAATTATATAGGTGGTATGATGAGAGTATAGAGAAACACTTTCTATTGGTAACTTTGGGTATTAAATCTCTCTTCAATATGATTCCTAATGAATTTGGAATAGAGAAAATAAGAGAGATACTTTTGGAATGTGGCCATCTTTCTGCTAGACGTATTGAAACAATATGTGAGATATTAGAATTAGTATTACAGAACAATGTGTTTGTGTTTAACAAACAGCTATACCAACAAATATCTGGTATAGCTATGGGCACAGCAATTGCTAACACGCTAACTTAACTTTAAGTAAATGGGAGGAAGAAAATATTTTCAGTCAGGCCAATAGATATGCATCTGGAATATTGTTCTACAAGCGTTTTGTGAATGATATTTTTCTAGCGTGTCATTGTACTAGTGATGAACCTAAAAACTTTAATTCTTATCTGAATAATGTTAATGATTTCTTAAAATTTGAGATGAATTATTAAGAGTCTAATATAAACTTCCTAGATGTCACTTTATCAAGAAATTAAGCTGGTTTAGATACCAGTATTTATAAAAAAGAAGCACAAGCAAATAAATATTTACACAAAACTAGCAAGCATGCTAGACATGTCTTTAAGGGCATACCTAGGGGACAATACCTACGTGCTAGCAGGTTAAATACCCAAGATGAAGTATGAAATAAACAGATGGAGGACATGACAGATGAATTATTAGAAAGAGGTTACAATCAAGAATAATTGGATTTGGTTAGGAATGAAGTGGCATCTATGAAAAAAGGGAAAGCTAGACCATATTTTCTAATCAGGATGGTATTACTACCATCCACCCCCATGTCTGATAATGCTCTGAGATATCTGATGACTTATAGTAGGACAAGTAAAAACATTGAGGACGTTATTAGAAACAACTGGTACACATTAGTCTAAACCTCAAAATGCACTCACTCGAGGCACTCCTTAAAATGCAGAACATTGACATCTGTGCAGTGACAGAGACCTGGTTCAAAGCTCCAGAGAGCACCCTTGCATTACCAGGCTTCAATTCATACCACACCTTTCAGCCACCTAACCCAGAAAGAAGCACTAAATGTGGAAGCGTGTACATATTCATTAAGGATATCCACACCTCCAGGCTAGTTGCACAGCATAATGCATCCAAGATTATCCAAGTGCAACTAACTCTGGGCAAGACCACAATCCAAATTTTAGCTTGCTACAGACCCCCACCATGCCCCAGGATTCACACTCCTCATTTCTTGATACACTGGAAAGTATTAGGGTACAACCCAACACCCTAATAATGGGCAATTTCAACTACCCCACCATTAACTGGGAAAACTACTCATGTACCAACTCTTTTGCTCAACGTTTTCTAAAATTCATAAATTCCAATGCCTTGGATCAACTTATTCACACCCCCACCAGGGCCAGCAATATCCTAGACCTGGTCATTACCAACATGGGAAACCGGTGTTCCACACCAGAGGTCAATTCCTCGTTGGTCAGATCCGACCACAAGCTAATCAGCCTAGACATCCACATCCCACCCCCACCCCCAATTAGGGAAACCATCGTAAAAAACTTCTCCAAAGCCAACTTCACACTTCTTAAGACAGAAGTGGCAAACTTCATGACACCCATGCAGACGGACAATAGAGGTATGACTGCCGAATCCTACACAAATGCACTTTATAAGCACTTACACGAGTGCATGGATCATGCTATCCCTAAAAGAACCAAGATGTTATCCTCCAAAAAAGGAAGCCAATCTAGTGGTCCTCTGCCATAAACAAACTCTACAACAGAAGAAAGAAACTGTTGCAAAAAAGAGTAAAATCCCGTGACTGGAGGAACTCCCTGGTCAACCTCAGTAAGAAGCTGAGATCCCTCATAAAATCCTCCAAAGCTAGTTACGAAAACAAAATTGCCACTGACTCTAAAGACAGCCACAAAGCATTCTATAGCTATGTCAATAATCTAAATGGGAACACTCAGATCTGCTCTGAGTTACAGCACAATGGCACTAAATATACAGAACCAACTGATATTGCCAACATCCTAGCAGATAGGTTCAGTGCTAACTTTACCCCCCTCTCACCCCCTAGAGGGCCCATCTCTATACAGGAAGAATGCAAAGTTTCTATAATCACGGCTGTACAGGTAAAAAACACACTCTCCAAAGCCAAGAACACAGCATCCATATCCCAGGCTGCGTTCTACACGGACTACAGTATGAACTGGCACCCTACCTAAGTACCATGTTCAATCATAGCCTCACCTCAGGCTTTGTACCCACTGAATGCCGCACCACGACGGTTATCCCACTCCACAAAAGGGGAGCCATGACGGACCCTGGGAACTACCGCCCCATTAGCCTGATGAACCTGGTCTGCAAGGCCATGGAACGTATCATCGTGGAACTCATAAACAAAGACATTGGTACTCTCCAAACTCTGGACCCAGTTTGGATTTGTAAAAGGCAGATCATGTCTCCTAAACCTGATTGACTTCTTTGAAGCAGTCACCAAAGCCATAGATGAGGGTAAAATGGTTCACACAGCTTATCTAGATCTCACCAAGGCATTCAACACCATCCCCCACTCTGGAATTATAGATAAGCTCACTAAACTAGGTATAAATCCCTATGTCACAAGATGGGTTGCCAACTGGCTCATGGACAAAACCCACACTGTGAAAGTAGCGGATTCCAAATCCGACATCAGACCAGTGACAAGTGGAGTACCACAGGGTTCAGTCCTGGGTCCTCTCCTGTTTGGTATCTACTTCTTTGAAGTGCAGGTCAACACAGAAGGTCTTTAGCTAACAAAATTTGCAGATGACTGCAAACTAGGAGCCATAATCGAAACTCCTAATGATGTGGACAAACTACAAAAGGGCCTCACTGAGACAGATACCTGGTATCAAAGCCATGGCCTGAAGCTCAATGCCAAAAAGTGTATTGTCATCCCCTTTGGTAAAAACTCTGTACCCATGAACTATCACATAGCTGGTAGTCTACTTAATGCCAAAAATGTGATGAGACCTTGGGACACAGGTGGACAGTAGTCTCTCCTTTGATAATCACATTGCCACAGTGGTCAGGAAATCCTTCTACATGGCTCATCTCATCACAAAAGGATTCTCATCCAGACAAAAAAGAGGTCATTGTTCCCCTCTACTCATCACTCATTAGACCCATTATAGAGTATAACGCCCCTTTTTGGTATGTACCTCACAAGACATCTACAACAACTGGAAAGACCACAGAAATACCTCACAAAGAGGATTACTGGCCTCAAACAGATGCCCTATGCAGACCGTCTCAAAAAACTACAGCTTTACTCCACCGCATATCGCCTACTCAGGGGCAATCTCTGCCTAACATACAAAGCTATGTCAAACCCAGAGCTGTTGGACATGCTCCACTTAAAGAAATCCCAATCCCTCCGAGCTACACGCTCTAGGGACCTAAACCTTGTCACCACAATAAACAGAACATGCTGGAGGGATAGATTCCTGTCCCAGAGACTTCCCATACTCTGGAACAGACTACCTATCTATGTCAAACAGAGCTCCTCATTAGCACTCTTAAAGAAAAATCTTGATGATTGGATGGGAAATTCACCCCGGGGATCACTTCCGTGGCTCTGCTCGACAAGGGCACAGGAAAATAATTTTCTTGGGTGGCAAAAGCCAGGGTACATTTTTTGGCTAGGCTTGTATGGGCCCTAGGGCCGATAGCGTAGTACCTACCTATGAACCTATGAATGCTATGCCTGGGTATGGTAAATGGCTCCCAGATAAATCACGTTTTACTTATAGAAATTGTAATAGCCTAAAAAAGCGTCTGTGTTACAAGGACTTTGGTTTAAATAGAATGGACTCTATAACCTATAACAAAAAACCTATAACAACAAAGGTACCTACTCATGTTATAATTGTGTATGTTGTGCTAGTATTATTACATTAACTGAGTTTATACATCCACTTAATGGCAGAAAGTATAAATTTTACTGTACAGCCACATGTAATACTACAAATGTGATTTACTTAGCATTATGTCAACAATGTCTGTGCTTTTATGTTGGTAAATCAACAAGGAGGTTAAGGGATAGGATTGTGGAGCATAAGTCAGAATTAGGAAGAAAAATGATCAGAAACTCCTTAGCCCAACATATACCAGAAACAGATGAATCACACTATTTTTCTTTTTGTGTGATGGACATCTTAACTCCCAATGTTAGACGTGGTGATCTGGTGAATAAGTTGGACACTAGGGAGTATGAGTGGATCATTCGCTTACAAGCGGATTCATACCCTGGCTTAAACAAACAGGTCACACTAAAACCTATTTTGAAGAGAAAGCAAAAACAGATACAGTAGAGAATAAGAACCCCTGTATGAGTCACAATAAGCTGTATGATGTGAATATATGCCATTAGAATGTATACATATGTATACATATAGGTAACTTCTTTGTCTAAAAGACATAATGAATAAATATATATATAGTTTTTGTGTTATAATAAGCTGCATGATATAAATGTATGCTTTTGGAACACACACACACACACACACACACACATATATATATATATATATATATATATATATATATATATATATATATATATATATATAGTTTTCTAGTCTAAAAGACACAGTGGATGATATATATATATATATATTTAGATATATAGTTTTTAAATGAAGTATGGTTATGCTTTTTTTGAAACCAACTATGTGATATTTAAAGTCTTGTTTAACAAAATGTGATATACTGCTTTAAGAGTCTTTTGCAGGGCTTTTTTACTAATTGTTTCTGTCATTAATTGTTTAATTGATTTTTAGATTATGATAGGTAGGCTGTGTCATGTGTTCTTGAATTTTTAACTATAAAGGATGTGATGTCTTGATATGAATTTTATTAACACTGAAGAAGGAAGTTTTTGTCTGAAAGCTTTGTTTTATTAAAAGGAATTTATACGATGCTGTGGAACTTGCTTTTGTTGATGCTTTGATTCTTTGTTTGCCAGCTCCACTTTTTCTTTTCTTCACTTTTTTGCCTTCATTCTAGCAATAAGAGCATTTTTGGATGACTAACACTACCCTATAAGTGGAAGGGAGGGTGCAAGAGAACTGTATCACCACAGTGATCCACAATGCCCTCCCATTGTGCATGAAAGCTTCTATACACCCACACCAAAGGCTATCATCCATTGATGGCTTGGTGACCCACCCCATGTTGCCCCTCTGCATTTTCACCCCTCCTCCAGGTGATAGTGACAGTGTGTGTGTGTGTGTGTGTGTGTGTGTGTGTGTGTGTATGTGTGTGTGTGTGTGTGCACACGCGCGGTGAGACCCACATCTCTTTGTCAGTGCTCTCAGTTGCCCAAACTGCAACTTGGGTTGCCTAGGCTGTAATCATGGCTTTATCCTTCTATGCCACTGGTGCTGGTATTAGCCATAATCAAATAATGAAATGAAAAATAAATTCAGAAGAAAGAAAGATTAGAGTACAAAAAACAAGGCAATGAAATGAGAGGGAAATATTAAAGTTGAAAACTGAGATAACAGAGCTGAATATCAGCAGATGAAATTAAAGTTATAGTATAATTGGGGGATAACAGTTGAAGCTTAGAAAAACAGAATTTTATTGAATGTCTCACTGTAACATAAGAAGTCATGAGTCTCACAGCATGAAATGCATCAGGCCTTTATTTGCAAGACTGCCTTGTGACAGGCAGTTGAAGTCAAATAGTACCATACTTCAGAGCTGCAGTAGGTGAATTTTCTGTGGAGTGAAGAAACCTGGTTTGGCTGATGTATATGCCTTCAATGTCTAGGATGTAGTGCATATCACAGAAGTTCACTAGCAGGAGAAAGAAATACTTGTGCAATTTCCGTGAAGGGATTAACTTTTGCCTATTGGCAAAAGTAAGACATTTGCAATCCTTTGCTGCTACAATATTAAGATGTCATTTTAAGGCCACATTTGTTCTTTTTTTTTTTCTTCAAATGCTGATTGTGACAGTAATTTTATTATAATCTATGTTTCCTTTATAAAAGTTGAAAAAAACTACACAGTGTGCTAAAGTGATTTAAAATGTGTGTTATTGACTTCCAAGATGACTGCAGACTGGATAACATGTTGGTTAGAGCTCCCCAGTGTGAACCCTGAGAAATTGCTAAAAAAAAGTAAAAATTATCAGTATCTATAAAATTTGGCTCTTGTTCATCCTGTCCATGAAATTTGACTTATGGATCTTTGGGCAACTTGTTGAATCTGAGCTGGCAAAACTATTGCTCTGGCCTCATCCATCTTTAAATTTTCCTTCCCATAATGCTCCTTTGCAACTAGATACCTTAGATCTTGTTTGCCACTTTTGCAGTTGGATGCAGGTCTCACTACATAAAGCATAGTGCTCTACCTTCTGTTGGTAAAGTATTTCTGGATATTTAGGATAGTTACGGTGTTGCAGCGGTTAGCGTTGCTGCCTCACAGCAAGAGGTTCTCTGGTTTGATTCTCAGCTGGGGAGCCTTCTGTGCAGAGTCTGCATGTCCTCCCTGTGGTTGTGTGGGTTTCCTCCGGGTGCACCGGTTTCCTCCCACATCCCAAAGACATGCTGTAGATGGATTGGACACTCTAAAGTGGCCCTAGGTGTGACTGCGTGTGTGTGTGCCTTCTGTGGAAGGTTGAACGCCGGGCTGGCAACTCGACACTGTAAAACTCCACTGCCAGTCATGAACGGACAGGTGATCCGCTGTGGCGACCCCTAACCGGGAAAAGCTGAAAGAAGAAGAAGATGCTACTTTGTTCTCTTGAATATTAAATGTTCATCATTATCGCTGCCTCAATGGCATTTTGGGTTGTCTGCCAAAGTAACCTAGTACTGACTGGTTCCAAAAGATCAGACTGCCCTCCCTCTATTTCTTCTGTCCAGTGATTGACTGAGTATGTCATGAGAGGCAAGTCTTCAGCTGTCACAGGATGTAAGTGTCCAGTCTTTTTTGCCATCCAAAAAAGAAAGTCCTATGTCATTGCCCTTAGTGAATTCAGTGAATCGCTGAAGCAATTTTTGCTGATTACAGGTTGATAAATAGTTGTTCACCGGAATGTCATTTTGACGACCTAATATAGACCCCTATGGAACAAGGATTAGACACATCCTCTAGTACCTGGAGCAGGTATTGAAGAACCAAACCCTTTAGGTGCAGGAATAGTCTGAGATAAGAGACCCCTTGCCAGACATGATACTCTGTCCTCAGATATTTTATCTAATAGTGAAGTTCAAAAGAAAAAGAAACAGAAGCTTTGTTGTACAGCTGATAATTAGATTATAGCTATTTATAAGGCTGATGTGGTTTTCTTGGTTAAGAATGTTCTGCAGACCGGTAATTCTAGAGCTTGTGCTCCCATACATGTGCTAGTTTGGATAGAGACCTTTCTGTTGTTTCAGAGAATGATGAGGAATCTGATAAGGTCAATGCTGATTTCCTAAATGACACTGAGTCCAGCCATCCTGATTCTTCAGAAGGTGGACTTGAGCATAGGTCCAAATAGGTGTTCACTTTTTCTCAGATGATTGCAAGATTTAGTGATGTTTTTGTTTAGGAGCATTTGGGAACTACCCCAGAGCTATATGACCTTATAGAGGATGAGATGCCCAATTCTTTGGCTATCACCCCTCTCTTACTGGCTTTGGAAGATGTTTGTAAAACTGCCTTCAGAACATCAATATTTATTTAAGCAGTCCATTAAAAAGCTCAGAGCAAATAAAGGGTGTAGTCAGATACAACACCTCTCTTTACCTATTTAACTGCTGATCGGGCTGTGGTATGCCAGCAGCCTACTTAAATAAAAAATCCTTGGCTTCATCTGATCTACTGCTCCTTGATAAAGAGGGAAATGGTTAGATCTTCTGGGCAAAAGGATGTCTTTTTCTAGTAAATTAGGCTTTACAATGTTAAATTCCCAAGGCTCTTTGTAGAAATTTATTATCTGAAGTAGGTACTTCATTTGTCAGCAACCTTTGGGTATCGGATCCGATCTCGGATCCGAGCCGGCAACTTATTTTACAGCTTTAAGATCCAAGCTCCTAGCTCCTCTCCGTACCCATAATCCCCTGCCAATCCTGACTGACCTCAAATCTAGTTTGCCATGCTTAGGTACAGCAGCTAGGTTACAAGCTCCTGGTCAGATAAGTGTTTTTTTTGCTATACTATAACTTTCGTGAGAGTGCATTTGGTTAGGCTCCTTATAAGTTAGTAATTTAATATTTTAATTTTTTAGTTAGTAAATTTTTTCTCCTCCCCACCCTTCACTGGTTCATAGCTGTGTGTGTGTGTTGTTATGAGTTTGGGGCCTTCCGTGTGAGTGAGTTTACTTTCTAGTATAGTCATGTCTGAAGCCCCAAAGTTGGTCTTTTCGAAGTGTACCGAGTGTGGCCATAAGCTCTCCCCGGCGGATGGCCACACTCGGTGTGTCCGGTGCCTTGGGGTTGAACACCTGTCCTCTGGATGCGCGATTTGCGCGACGTTCAACCCAAGGGCACTGAAGGAATGGAGGTCGAAGCTGATCCTAGCGGGACTTTTGCCCCTGGATTCGGCCTCCGGTACTTCTGTGGCCCCCCTCCCAGGCTCCGGTGGCAGCCACTCCTGCCTCTCTCCCCGCGGCCGGGACTCAAACTCCCATTACTGCGCTGGAGGAGGGGGAGGCCAGGAAGGAAAAGAAGAGGGAGAAGCACCACAAGCGGCAGGCTGAGGCCTCCGCTTCGGCCCCCCCGGCTAAGCGGGCTTCTTCCTCCAGGTCTTCCAGGTCTAGGTCTCCTCCTTCTCAGCTCCGGTCTCCATGCTTCTCACCGGGACCCGAGGAGGAGGAGACCCGATCTCTGTCGAGGTCATCGAGGCAGCACTCCCGGCCAGCCTCAGTGGCCTCGTCGAGATCGACACATAGTCTTTCTGAAGCCGATTTGGACCGGGTGATGAGAAGGTTCATCTAGGCCCAAATGCAGATGGGAGTGCTCCTGCCCCCCCCCCTGGGGGGGAGCTCAACACCCTTTTTTGCCTCGATAGCTCCTTCTCCGACCCGCTTCCTGAGTTTGGAGCGTTCGGAGCCGGGCAGTGTTGGAGCCGGGGGTGGGTCGGCACCGACAGTATCGGGTACTTCGGCGCCGACTCTTCCCTCAAGCTTGCCGGATCCATCCTTGTCGGATCCGAGCTCTCAGAGCCGGGCTCTGAGTTTTGGATCCGAGGGGTTTAGTGTGCCTTCGGTGCCGTCCAGGTCAGAGCACACTGGCCCTTCAGATCCGATGGTCTCGGCGCCAGCTCCGATCCATCCTTCGGATCCGAGCGAGGGTCGGCTCTCAGATCCCAGAGAGAGCGGCTTTCCCTCGGCATTCGAAATGGTGGAGAGGGCACTGTTGAGTACATCCAGGCCCCCGCTCCCTGCTACAGCTCCACCCCGCACTCCCTCTTGTTTGAGTCAGGCTTCCGTCACCCGGCCACAGGGACAGCCTGCTTTGACGTCTCAGGTCATTCCACTGGAACAAGACGTTGCTGGTGAGTCTTCCTCGGACAGCCCCCCCGAGGATGTTCCTCACAAGCACAAGTATAAGAGGAGACACGTGAACTCCTCCGGGTCCTTGACAGTAGACACGGATTTGGATGAGGGGGAAGGCTCCCAAAGGTCACCCCCCCCATGGAAATGCTTAGGATAAGGGGGGGTCTGCCCCCAAGGCTTCCTCTGATGAATCCATGTTCCTGGAGGCATTCAAAGCAGGCCCATCTACCTCTTGGGTGTCCCCTCCGGCCGACTCCCTGGTGGACCTTATTACCACCAGGGCGTGGAAGGAGCCGGACACTGTGGAGCCAGCTCCCAAGTGCCCCGATAGGATTCTGAGCCCCCCTTCAGAGAGGTCCCACTGGAGCAAGGGTCCCTCCGTAGATGCCATGTTGGTGGCGGCAGCCACCAAGAGGGAATTAGCTCAGGAGAGCCCCTCGGTCCATCCACCGAGCAAAGAGTCCCGCTCGATGGATCACCTAGGGAAGCGAGTCTTTAGTTCGGCGACCTTCTCAGTAAGGTCCCTGAACTACATGGCACAGATTATTAGGATGCAGCGAGACCTTATCAAAGAGTACGCTGCTTTCCCCCGGAGTCCATGTCGGCGGAGGACAAGCAGTTGTACTCCACTCGCATGGCCACTCTAAGATCTATATTGAATACCTCTATGCGGCTTTTGTCCCATGCCACAGAGGGAGCCACTAGAGCCAGCAGAGCAGGACTAGTCATGAGATGCCAGGCCTGGCTCTGACATTGTGACTTCGCGGAACCCTTCAAGGCATCATTTGCGAATGCCCCCTTTGATGGTTCTGCCTTATTTGGCAAGACCATTCGCGAGACTTTAGTCCAGAGCAAAAAGGACGGGAAGATGTTGTCCGCCATCGGAGTCTGCTTCTCTGCTCACCAGAGGTCTTTCTCCAAGAACCAAAAGGGACAGAAGAAGATGTGGTTCCGGAAATCGCAACATTCCCACCCTGCTCCAGACAACCAGTCCTTCCGTGGCAGAGGAGGACAGGGAGGATGCCGCCCTAGAGGCAGAGGGGGCCCGAAGAATTTTGGGTCCAGAGAAACCTTCTCTGATTGGCCCATGCAGCAACCCTGAGGGGTTGCCCGACTGCTCCACTCTAGAGGCAGTCGGGGGGCGTTTCCCGAGGCACCTGGCAGCTTGGGAGTCCATCACAACAGATCGCTGGGTGCTTCGTATCATATCCAGAGGTTACCAAATTCCCCTGTATCATGTCCCCAAAGTCAGAAACCTCCCCGATGTACCACTAGATCAGAGGAAGGTAGCAGCTGCAGAGATTCAGCAGCTCCTAGATAAAAGAGCCATCCAGCCCGTCCCCCCAGACCAGCTTGGATTAGGTTTTTACTCCAGGTTCTTTCTGGTGCCAAAAAAGACGGGGGACTTAAGTCCAATTCTCGACCTCTCTTTTTTGAACCTGTCAGTAACCAAAGAAAAATTCCGGATTGTCACTCTTCAATCAATCCTCCCCCTATTGCGGGAGAATGACTGGATGTGCTTAATAGACCTCAAGGTTGCGTACTACCACATTCTAATGGACAGACTATCCAGGAGGTTTCTCCGCTTCCGGCTGGGAGCCAGCCACTACCAGTTCAGGGTCCTTCCCTTTGGTTTCACCACAGCCCCCAGGGTATTTACCAAAGTATTAGCAGAGATAGCGGCCCACCTGAGACTCCAGGGAATGCAGATTTTTCCATACCTGGACGACTGGCTCCTGACCGCCCCGACAAGGCATCTACTCTGCTCAGCCAGGGACTACTTCCTCCGGCTTGCTCCCTAGCTGGGCATCACTATCAACATGGACAAATCCTCTCTTGCTCTGACTCAGGTGATAGAGTTTATAGGGGCCAAGTTGGATACGAGAAACCTTCTAGCATTCCTGACTGCGGAACGACTACAAAACCTGAGGCTTCATGTGTGGGCCATCCTCCAGTTAGAAACTCCACCGGCGGAATTGGTCCTGAGGGCTCTAGGCTCCATGGCGGTGGCAATCACTCTTCTGCTATTGGCTCGTCTGAATATGAGGGTCCTGCAATGGACCCTTCAAGTCCAGTGGCCCTTTCTACATTACCCCTCTAAGCCATCCTATTTCCGTCAGCAGGGCTTGCAGGAGGGCTCTCGTATGGTGGCTCAAATCTCTGGACCTCCATACGGGACGTCCCTTCTCCACACCTCCTCCCCTCACCACGGTGACCACGGATGCCTCACACCTCGGGTGGGGGGGCATTGCTCAGGCAGGACAATCCAAGGCACGTGGAACGACACAGAGACCTCTTTGCATATCATTGTCCTGGAGATGAGGGCGGTGCTGTTGGCATTGCAAGCACTTCAGAACCTTCTTCCTGTCGGAACTGTTGCGACACAGATGGACAACATATCAGTTGTCTGGTACATCAACAAACAGGGGGTAACCAGGTCCTATCCTCTCTGTCGAGAGGCCATGAGAGTGTGGGAATGGGCGATCTCCACCAACCGCTTTCTTATTGCAACGCACATTCTGGGATGGTCCAACATACTGGCGGACAGACTCAGCCGCACCATCCTTTCCCCTTAAGAGTGGTCTCTCAATCCCCAGGTAGCGAAGCGGATTTTTGCTGAGTGGGGGCAACCCTGTTGCAATCTATTCGCCTCTCCCTCAAATACGAAATGCAACAGCTACTTCACTCTAATTCCCCCCCTTCGGGAAATCCCCGAGAGATGCTCTGGTGCATGCTTGGCCTCCCGGTCTGCTTTATGCTTACCCTCCTCTACCCCTGATGCTGAAACTCATACAGGAAGCCAGTCGGTTGGGGAGCAGAATGATTCTCATTGCCCCATTCTGGCCTCATCAAACATGGTTCCCTTACCTGTGGCCTCACCTGATAAATCCTCCTTGGATTCTGGATCCCCTACCGGATCTAATATCTCATCCCCTAGGTCTCCCGATCCCGAATCTGGACAGCCTCAAGTTGACAGCTCGGCTGCTCCAGTTCCACTCCTAGTCACGACTCCCGGAATCTCTTCCCCAGTTAAAGCCATCCTAGTAGCAGCACACAAACCTTCTGCTAGAAAGGTCTATCGCAGTAAGTGGAAGCGTTTCTCCATCTGGGCGGAGCATCATAACTTAGATCCCTTCACAGCACCGTTGCTGACTGTGTTGGATTTCCTTACAGGTCTATTTCATCAGGGGGTTAGCTGCTCTACGGTCAAGGTTCAACTGGCAGCTATTTCTCATTACCATGTGGGACATGAGTCAGGTCCTTTGATTACGGCAAAATTGTGTAAAACCTTTCTCAAGGGTACCTTCCTGCTCAGACCTCCTGTCAAGGAAGTTGTACCCTCTTGGGATTTATCACTAGTCCTACAAGCCTTGACAGCTCCCCCTTTTGAACCTGCTGCTTCGGTTGATCTTAAGTACCTATCTTGGAAAATGGTGTTCCTTGTTGCTATTACTTCAGCGAAAAGAGTTTCTGAGCTTCAGGCCCTTTGTGTAAAACCCCCGTACTTGGCCTTTCACCAGGATAGAGTGTACCTCAGGACCAATCCCTCATTTCTTCCCAAGGTGGCTTCAGAGGCTAATATCAATCAATCCATTAACCTGCCAGTCTTCTTTCCTAAGTATCAGAACAAAGGAGAATACAAACTGCATTCGTTAGATGTGCATAGACAACTGCGCTTCTACATTCACAGGACTGCTGGTCGTAGACAATCCGACCAGTTGTTCATCTCCTTTGCCAAATTTAACTTAGGTAAATCTGTCTCTAAGGTCACTTTATCACAATGGATCTCACAGTGTATTCTTTTAGCCTATGAAAGTTCTGGCAGGCCCGCACCTCAGGGAGTTCGTGTGCATTCTACTCGCGCTATATCTACCTCTGCTGCCTTTAGGTCTAGAGTGTCTTTAGATGATATTTGCTTCGCAGCCACTTGGGCCTCATCTCATACTTTTATCAACCATTATAAGCTGGATGTTATCTCCAGAGGGAGAGCATCCTTTGGCTCTGCAGTGCTCCGGAACATCCTTCCATGATGGGCGCCCAAGATCCAGGTAGCTGGGGACTCTGTCCCAAAGGTTGCTGACAAATGAAGTACCTACTTCAGATTAAGAAGTTATGTACTCACCATAACATTCCATCTGAGTAGGTAACTTCATTTGTCTGCAACCATCCCCCCCTCCTTCCCCCTGACCTTTAGAATTTTAGTTCCTGGATGTCCTTCTTCTAGTCCCCTTCGGGACATATTTAGCTTTTTAGCTGCTTGTATAAGGGCAACCTTGATCTGAGGTCAGTCAGGGTTGGCAGGGGATTATGGGTAAGGGGAGGAGCTAGGAGCTCGGATCTTAAAGCTGTGAAATAAGTTGCTGGCTCGGATCCGAGATCGGATCCGATACCCAAAGGTTGCAGACAAATGAAGTTACCTATTCAGATGAAACGTTATGGTGAGTACGTAACTTCTTATTTACAATGTACTTACAGTTGGATGATTTTACTGCATTCTTACCTGCAGAGTAAAAGTCTTATATGAATGGAATTATTTCTAATTTGATTTAGATTTCAAAACATGGTTTGAGTGATGTGTTTGAATGTGCAGATAACATTCTAAAGAAATGCTGCTTTCTCTGTTGTATTAAGACAATATGCTCGGTTACATAACCAGAACTTCTCTGATTATTTAAAAGCTGAAACTGTGAATGCACATTTAAGTTCTAAATTGCTCTTGGTTGCACAGAGTGATAGATGCAAATTAATACATAGGATATCTAGGATGTTTCATGTACCCAAGTTCTCCCCAAACAAGATAATTTCCTTCAAGGGGGAGAACAAATAAAAATTCCAACCAAACATAAGTCAGGGATCAAAAAGGAAATGGCAGGAAGATAATTCTTCAGTTCCAAATGGGGGGGAGGGGGGGTTCCTTTTTGAAAAAGAATCAGCCCTCTGAAACTAATGATTAATTCCAGTCAAAGAGCACCTGTAACCCTCTTCCTGCCCTTTCTTCTCTTCCTTACCCCAGGCTCTTTCCCAACTCTGTAGCCTGGCTGCAAATAGTCTTAAATTGATTCTGAAAATAATTTGGAAAGGTTACACTTGGCTGAGGACTGAAGATCCTCCTCCTTTCGGGGAATTCCCCCACACTTACCATATGAGACAGAGCTGATGTGAGAGTGTTCAATCTCGCCGTTTGTTCTTACACATGGGTTCGGAGCCGATCCTCGGCTCCGTGTCGGCCGCTTTGCAAGCTCTGCATCGAGAAGAAGCTCGAGACCAACCTAACTCCCACAATCCCCTCTGCCTTTACCCCAGATCTAGTTTGCCGCTGCTGCGTTCACATCACTTTGATGAGCTCGAGCAACCTTAAGCTAAGATTTATATTTTTCTTATATTTCTTCAAAGTTTTTCTGTAAATTTCGAAAAATCTTTACTACAGCCATCACAGCATATCTCATTCATAGGAGCAGAATTGGATACGCATCGTTTAATTCTAAGACTTCCTCCAGAAAGGATAGCCTCACTACAAAGCCACATTTCTCTTCTTCTGTCATCCAGAAAATCCCCAGCAAAACTGGTTCTGAAGGTTTTGGGTCTCATGGCAGCTTCTCTCATTGCGATACCATTGGGAAGACTGCACATGAGAGTTCTACAATGGCTACTGTTTGCACAATGGTCATTCCAATAGCTACCTCTGACACACGAAATTCTGATCACAAACACATGCAAATCACACCTAGCTTGGTGTCTCCGGACTTGCAACCTTTCCAGCGGAAGACCATTTGTGCTACCCACGCCAACAGCTACGGTGACCACGGACACTTCCCTGATAGGGTGGGGGGGCATCTTTCAGGGACAGACAGTCCAAGGCGAATGGACCAATTTAGAGTACAATCTGCACATCAATGTTCTAGAGTTGAGGGCAGTGTTTCTAGCATTGCAACACTTTGCTCCCCTTCTTCCTCTAGGGACTATTGCAGTTCAGACGGACAACATGTCCATAGTCTGGTACATAAACAAACAAGGGGGAACCAAGTCTTATCAGCTATGCAGAGAGGCCATGAGAATCTGGCAATGGGTGGAGTCCACGGGTCACTTTCTGATTGCAACGCACATCCCGGGGTCATCCAACGTCATAGCCGACAGGTTGAGCAGAGCAATCCTGTTGCCTCACGAGTGGTCCCTCAAACAGTCAGTTGCGAAGGAGATTTTTCACAAATGGGGCCAGCCTTCCTGCGATCTTTTTGCATCTCCAATGAACGCCAAATGCAGAAGCTATTTTGCCCTATTACCCCCTCCAGGGGAAGTCCCCAGGGACACTCTGGTTCAAGATTGGCCCCCGGGTCTCCTGTACGCTTTTCCTCCCTTTCCCCTGATTGCAAAGTTTCTGCAGAAAGCCAACAACCTGCAAAGGACGATTATTCTCATTGCCCCATTCTGGCCTCGTCAAATCTGGTTTCCCTTTCTTCTGGCACACCGCATTCGGGAACCCTGGATCCTGGACCGGGCGGATCTACTGACCCACTCGTCAGGGGCTCCCCACCCCTCGCTACTGTCACTCCAACTAGCAGCTTGGCTGCTCTGCTTCCCTACTTAGCCAGGTCTGATCTTCTTTCACCTGCAGTTCAGAATATACTAGTGGCTTCTCATAAAGCTTCCACTACAAAGACTTACACTAGTAAATGGAAGCGTTTTGTTTACTGGGCAAATTCACAGCAATTGGACCCTGTTATAGCTCCCTTAAATAAGATCTTGGAGTTTTTAACCGAATTGTTCCACCAAGGAGCTTCTCCTGCCACTTTAAGAGTGCAATTGGCTGCCATTTCCAACTTTCATGTGGAAGAATGTGGGGCTCCTATTATGGCTCACAGACTTTGTAAGGCCTTTCTGAAAGGATCTTTCCATATTAGACCACCAGTTAGAACTCCTACATCACCTTGGAATCTGAACCTTTTATTATCTAAATTGATGCTACCTCCATTTGAACCAGCCTCCTCTTGTCCATTGAAGTATTTGTTGTGGAAGACCCTCTTTTTGGTGGCCATTACATCGGCTAGGTGGGTGTCAGAGCTTCAGGCACTTTCTATTAAACACCCTTATTTGATCTTTCACTCCGACAGAGTATCTCTTCGCACTAATCCGTCCTTTCTCCCCAAAGTTTGCTCCGTTAATAACATTAATCAATCCATTGAACTCCCTACCTTTTTCAAAAACCACTCCAATAAGTTGGAGTATATGTTACACAAGTTGGATGTTCATAGACAACTTAGATTTTACCTGGATAGAACAAAGGATCACAGGAAAACAGATCAACTTTTTGTAGCCTTTGCAGACAGCAGGAAAGGTGTAGCAGTTACTAAACGAACCCTTTCCAAATGGCTAACTGATTGCATTATATTTGTTTATGCTACTTCGGAACAAACTTTACCTGTCAAACCCAAGGGGCACTCTACAAGATCAGTATCTACATCCCTGGCTCATGCAGCTCACTTACCATTAGACACTATTTGTGCAGCTGCCACTTGGTCTAAACCACATACATTCATTTCTCATTACAAGGTAGACAGGGTTTCTAGGGACAGGGCAACCTTTGGTTCCACTGTGCTCAAGAACGTTCTCCCGTGAGTTCCTCAGGAACATGGAGCTAGGGACGCTACCCAGGTGTAAGAACAAATGGCAAGATTGAACACTCTCACATTTAGAAGTTATGTCCTTACCATAACGTTCCATGTGGAGTGTTCATCTCGCCTTTGTTCTTACATTCCCACCCTCCCACCCTCAGGAAGAACGTCCAGTTTGGTGTCTGGTTTGGTTTCTCCTGCTTCTGCATTACGCAGTTGTTGTGTATATATGTATATATATATGGCTCTAGGTCATAAGATCGACAGCTCATATGACTGAAACTCAATGTGATAGTGTTCAATCTCGCCGTTTGTTCTTACACATGGGGTTCGGAGCCGATACTCGGCTCCGTGTCGGCCGCTTGCAAGCTCTGCATCGAGAAGAAGCTCGAGACAACCTAATACCCACAATCCCCCTCTGCCTTTACCTCAGATCTAGTTTACCGCTGCTGCGTTCGCATCACTGGGATCTAGCTCGAGCAACTTCAGATAAGAAATAACTTTATTATTGTTATTTTTTGAGAAAAATTATTCTAAAAGTACTTTTGGTAACATAATGTATGTGTGTGTAAGGTAGAAATACTGCACCGTAAGTTTAATTAAACTTGTTAGAGTTTTTCGGCCTTCCACCCTACTTGAATTTGACAACCGACTGACTTGTATATCGGATTCACTTTTTTACTGGATTTGTCTCTACTGGACTTGACCTTTTTTCTCTTACCTGTTTCTTCTTTAAGATGTTTGAGAAAATTAAATCAGGTTTTAAACGTTGCCAGTGTGGCCAAAAAAATGTCAGTTACTGACAACCATAGTTCCTGTGTCTACTGCCTTGGCCCTCTCCACTTACAAGAGGACTGTTCAATTTGTCACTCTTTTAGTGGGAGGGTCATGACAGATAGGCGCAGGAAACTCATGGACAGGGGGTTATTAAAACCTTCCTTTCAGGAGGCTCTGGATGCTTCAGACCAGGCATCCAAATCCTCGAAGGAATCGAAGACGTCGGAGCCCAAGTCATCGGCTCCGAGCTCTTCGAGTAAAGTTAGATCACCGGTTCCACAGACTTCGGGGCCAAGTGTTCAACTGTTGTCAGTTCCGAAGCTCGAGTCTTGAACCGGTGATGGAGCTCCCCTTGACTCTATTGAGGTCGGCTCCATCTTCGGTTCCTTCGACCCGTTCTTCTTCTAAGCTCTCCGATATCGATGTGGATCGTGTGGTGCAGAAGTTATTGGAGCAATGTTAAGTTGTCAATCTCGCCTTCATTCTTGCTTGATGGGTTCGGAGCCGATCCTCGGCCTCTCGGCACTTGCTAAGCTCGAGTCTCTTTTACCAGCTCGAGGCAGCCCCATATCCCATGATGCAAGGCAGTAAGTACCCAGATCTCGCTTGCCGCTTAGGAGGTCTTCTTTTGCCAGCTCCTGGTAAGTTGTTCACTTTTGTGAGTTTTAAGCCCCTTTAGTCTAAAAAACTTTATATGTATAGTTCTAACTCTAGTTTATACCTTTTCTGACAGAAATTTCCTGTCTCCGTTAATTTTAGTTAGTCTATCTTAAAACCCTATCCCATCCCCCTGTTAGGGTGTGTGTGTATTGGTTTTATACAATACCTTTTGGTATTTTATTTAAGTTAATTTTGACTGGTGTGTGTGTGTGTGTTTTTCGCACCATGTCAAAGGAGAGGGTCTCAGGTTTTAAGAAGTGTGACTTGTGCTGTCAGAAAATGTCTCTGACAGACGGTCACACTTCTTGCCTGTATTGTCTGGGCCCTCTTCACCTGCAGGACTCCTGTGCTATTTGTCACTCCTTCAGCCAGAGAGTCCTGCAGGAGAGACATAACAAACTGGTTCTTAGGGGCCTTCTTAAGCCGGAGGGCTCTCCGGCTAAGTCGGCTCCACCAAAACCAGCAAAAGTTTCCAAGGCCCAGGCTTCTGTTTCTAAGCCTGCGGCCTCGGCTCCGACTGGAGCCGATTCTGGCTTGATAAAGCCTTCGGCACCGATGGCCATCGGTGCCGAAACTGTATTGTCCACTTCGATGTCGGCTCCGATCGGCTCCGACACCCATGTGGCACAGGCATCGGTGTCGGCTCCGATCAGCTCCGACACCGTTACTTTGGTGGCTGTAGGGCGTTCTGTCGGCTCCGAGAAGTCGGCGCCGACAGGATCTGTAGTATCGGCTCCGATGGCTCATTCCAGGAAGAGGTCGAGGTCTCCTTCCTTGGAGCCGATACTTTCGGCTCCGGCTTCACCTCTTCTATCGGAACGGAGCCATCGGAGCCAATCTTCAAGGTCATCCAAGTTGTCAGATCATGACCTAGAGAGAGTGGTCAGTAGATTACTCAAGTCACAGGTACTGGCCCAAATGTTACACAGTCCGTCTCAGCAGACGACTGTTGGTCCACACCCCGTTACAATTCCTCCTTCAACTCTACCCCAGAGTTTGGAGTTGGAGTCTTCGGGCATGGTTACTGCTACGGCTGGAGGACGGATACCCCCTTCTGTTCCTTCAGCCTCTACTCTTATCTCATCTTCCTTAGAGGGATTCGGTGGTCGGGCTTCCATGGTCTCCTCCGAGGGGGTGAGTGGCATCGGACCCTTGTCCGAGCCCGCTCTTCCCCTTGGAGCCTCGGCCTTGGTGAGCTCGGCTCCGACATCTGCCTCGGAGGCTTCCCTTTCGGTGGTCCCTGGAGTTCCTAGCTCTTCGGAGCGGGTTCTCTCGGACCTGCCTGGGAGGGGAGCATTCGAGGTGATGAAGAGTGTACTGGCCACTGGTATCAGTCAGCAGTCTGTTCCCGTAGCTCCTCCCTCTATAGTACCTGTTGACATCTCTGCCACTTCTCTTGCTACAGGACCCAGAGATCCTCCACCTCAGGTTTCCCCATTGGGAATTTCCCTCTTCCGAGGATTCTCCTGATGTTTCGGAGATCCTCCTAGGAAGAGGACTTGTAAGAGGAAGCATGTAGACTCCCCCGAGTCTGTCACTTCGGATACTGACTTTGATGAGTCAGAGGGATCCCCCTCTGTGGATGTCTCCTTCTCAGACATCCTAGAACTTCTGAAACAGAGGGAAACTGGCCCACCAACAATCCCTCTGAGGATGAGTCAGTATACCTGGAGGCGTTTGGATCTCGGCCCTCCACCTCCTGGGTATCTCCGCCTTCGACCCCTTATGCAGGTGATTGCACGAAAGGCGTGGGCAGCTCCTGACTCTGTAGAGCCAGTCCCTAGGAGGCCTTCAAAATTTATCACTGCCCCGAGCGACAAACAATTCCTTACTAAGGGTGTCCCGCTGATGCCATGGTGGTGGCTGCCACCAAAAAGGAACTTGCAGATCCTTCCGTCTGCCCGTCCATCCTCCTAATAAGGACTCTAGGACCATGGATAGGTGCAGTAAGCGGATGTTTTCATCAGCGACCTTTGCTATGCGTTCGCTGAATTACCTATGTCACTTCACCAGACTCCAAAGGGATATCCTGAAGGAGCTGGGAGAAGTAGTTCAGGATCCTACAGCTGCAGGGGCTCAAGAAAAATTGCTTCTCAGCTAGGAACCCTCAATTCCATTGCAAACTCCTCCATGCGGCTAATATCTTATGCTGCGGATGGAGTAGAGCCGCAGGCACAGGTGTGGCTCTTAGGCGCCAAGCCTGGATGCGGCTATGTGATTTTGGATCCCTTTAAGGCCCTTCACAAATTCTCCCTTTGATGGGTCAGCTTTGTTTGGCCCTCAGGTGAAGGAAACCTTGACCAGGTGCGAGCAGGACGGCAAGACTCTTTCTGCTGCTGGAGTCCGTTTTTCCACCCCTTCTAGGCCTTATCCCAAAGGACAGAAGGGTGGGAAGATGTGGTTCCGTAAATCCCAAGGAGTCACGCCGGATTCACGTGGTCAGTTTACCCCTAGAGGCAGAGGGGTAACAATAACAGGCCGCTCTAGAGGCAGAGGGGTCCAAAACCATGGAAACAGGGAGCCTCTCTCTGACAAGCCCTTTCAGCATCCCTGAGGTGTTGCCCGGCTGTCCCTCCTTGGAGGCAGTCGGGGGAAGATTATCACTGTACCCAGAAGCCTGGCATTCCCTCACTCGAGACAGATGGGTACAGTCGATCATATCCAAGGGTTACATAATTCCTTTCGAGGAAAGTCCTTTCCCCTCAAATTCCCTTCCAGATGTACCACCCGGTCTAAGGGACATTGCAGAGTTAGAAATCGCAAAACTACTGCAAAAAGAGCCATTCAGCCAGTTACAATAGACCATTCAGAGCCGGAATCTACTCAAGGTTCTTTTGGTCTCCAAAAGACGGGAGACTGGAGACCAATATTGGATCTCAGCAGACTCAACAAGTCTGTCAAGAAGACAAGATTCGAATGGTCACTCTTCAGTCAATTCTGCCCTTCTTACAGAAGGACAACTGGATGTGCTCAATAGATCTTCAGGATGCGTACTATCATATCAAAATTCACAGACGCTCCAGGAGATTTCTCCGCTTTCGGCTGGGGTCCAGTCATTTCCAGTTCAGAGCCCTGCCCTTTGGTCTCACTACAGCCCCCAGAGTGTTCACCAAATGCATGGCAGTGGTCACGGCTCACCTGAGACATCAAGGATTCCAGGTGTTTCCGTATCTCGACGACTGGCTCCTGTCAGCCACCACCAGACATCAGCTTATACAAGCCAGGGATTACACAATAGACCTTTGTTCTCATTTGGGCATCTCAATCAACTTGAAAAGTCATCCTTATCGCCCTGCCAGTCTATTACCTTCATAGGCGCAAACTTAAACACTGTTCGGATGTCAGCTACCCTTACAGAACAAAGAGTTTCAGACATTCAGACTCATGTCAGGATCATTCTGGCCAGCAAGAAAATACAGGCCAGAATGGTTCTGAAGGTATTAGGTCTCATGGCTGCGGCCATTACACTTCTTCCCTGGCTCGATTCTACATGCGCCTTCTTCAATGGATGCTGTTCACACAGTGGTCATACCAGCAACTCTCAATGCGTCACCAGATTCTGGTGACACAAACATGCAAAGAACATCTTGCTTGGTGGATCACATCGTCTCAGGTTCACCAAGGCAGGTGCTTTGTACCTCCGTCCCCGATAGCCACTGTCACCACGGATGCCTCCCTGATCGGGTGGGGGTCATTATCAGGGCAGGATGGTTCATGGGACGTGGCAACCGTTCGAGTACCATCTGCACATAAATGTCCTGGAGATGAGAGCAGTGCTTTTAACGTTGCAAGCCCTCAACGACTTTCTTCCCGTAGGGACAATTGCAGTCCACACAGACAACATGTCTGTAGTTTGGTATATCAACAAACAGGGCGGAACCAAGTCCTACCCCTTGTGTCGAGAAGCGCTCAGACTTTGGCAATGGCCCATCTCCTCTCATCGGTTTCTGGTAGCAACGCATATCCCTGGGAAAACCAACATTATAGCGGACAGATTGAGCAGAGCTATCCTCATGCCTCACGAGTGGTCTCTCAAGCAATCTATAGCGGAAGAGATTTTTCTGGAATGGGGTCGTCCATGTTGCGATCTTTTTGCTACTCCCCAAAACAGCAAATGTCCAGACTTCTTCAGCCTCTTCCTCTATCAGGCCATCCCCCAGAGACGCTCTGACCCAGGATTGGCCCCAGGGACTTCTTTATGCCTTCCTCCATTTCCTCTGATCCCTCAGGTGATCCAGAAAGCTACCGTTTTGAGAGCCAAATTGATTCTCATTGCCCCTTACTGGCCTCGACAAGTTTGGTTCCCGTTCCTCCGTCATCACCTTTTGGTGCAGCCGTGGCATCTGGACCCAGTGCCAGATCTACTGATTCACCAATCTGGTCAGCTGCACCGGTCAATTCCTTCTCTCAACCTCACAGCATGGTTGCTCCACTTCCTTCCTTAGCCAGGCTTCCTTTGATCTCTAACCCAGTTAGAGACATCATAGTAGCTTCACTAAAATCCTCTACCAGGAGGATTTACACAAGCAAATGGAAGCGTTTCTCTTATTGGGCTAAGGCCCAAAATATTGATCCTTTTACTGCCCCTGTTCAGGCAGTTCTGGACTTCTTAGCAGAGATTTTTCATGCAGGCTCCTCTTCTTCCACAGTCAGAGTTCAATTGGCTGCTATTTCTAATTTTCATGTCGGGATAGCAGATCATAATATTATGTCCCATAGGCTCTGCAGGGCCTTCTTGAAAGGAATTTTCCTACTAAAGCCTCCAATCAGGAATCCTCCTCCTCAGTGGGATCTAAATTTAGTGCTGACATCCTTGATTCTTCCCCCTTGAGCCAGCTGTTTCTTGTTCCCTGAAATATCTTTCTTGGAAAACTTTATTCCTAGTGGCTATTACATCTGCCAGGAGGGTGTCTGAACTTCATGCTCTTTCGGTTCGACCCCCCTATTTGGTTTTTCACAAAGACAGAGTATCTTTGAGAACTAATCCATCCTTTTTACCTAAGGTCGCTTCAAAGAACAATCTGAATCAATCCATTGATCTCCTGTATTTTTCCTAACTATTCAGATAGAGCTGAACAAAAGCTACATTATCTTGACGTCCACCGTCAACTTAGATATTATTTGGACAGAACAAAAATTTAGAAAATCTGATCAACTTTTTGTTTCCTATGGATAATAAAAAGGCCTTCCTGTTTCTAAAGTGACTTTGTCCAGATGGCTTTCTTCGTCATCACTGAAATTTATACTCTCAGGGGAAAACAGCTGTGCTCAAATCCCAAAGCACATTCAACTAGGAGTTTAGCTACTTCTACAGCTTTTCAAGCTAGACTTCCTTTGGACACTATTTGTGCAGCGGCCACTTGGGCCACTCCTCACACTTTGTTTCCCATTACAAATTGGACTTGGCCTCCAGGGACAGAGCCAGTTTTGGCTCTACAGTCCTCAAGAGTTTGTTCCATTGAGCCACCCAGGATAGAGGTGCTAGGACGCGGTCCCATCAAGCAAGAATGAAGGCGAGATTGACAACTTAACATTAAGAAGTTATGTACCTACCATAACGCTCCATGTTAGTTGTTTTCTCGCCTTCTTTCTTGACCCTCCCTCCTTCCCCCTGGCCTGGACAGACCTTGTATAAGAAACTATTATGCTAAAGACCATTCAGACCTGGTCCTTTTTCCATCTGTAAGTTTCTTCTTCCTTTGGGAAGTATTTTATGCTTGGTATTATTGCCCTTTGGCAACAAACGAGATCTGGGTACTTACTGCCTTGCATCATGGGATATGGGGCTGCCTCGAGCTGGTAAAAGAGACTCTCGAGCTTAGCAAGTGCCGAGAGCCGAGGATCGGCTCGAACCCATCAAGCAAGAAAGAAGGCGAGAGAAGACAACTAACATGGAACGTTATGGTAGGTACATAACTTCTTATTCGGCCCTATCCAAACTTATTTCGGTTTCCACCCAGTTGGTGTCGAAACTTGAAGGCCTCCCATTGTCTCCATCCATTCCTCCTCCAAGACCTGTCCAGTCTTTGGAGCCGGAAGAGGTTGATCTTCTGATTGTGGAGCCCTCGGGTCCAGAACCGTCCCTTTCTCGGTCTGTTCCTCTCACCTCGACTCCGTCGGAGCCGGTACCGGAGTCTCGGAGCCGACGATCTGTCCTTGGTTCCGGGGCAGAGAGTCGAACTGACGTTTCGGTTCCGACTCTTCCCCTCGGGGCATCGGCGCGGATCGATTCGGCTCCGTCCTCGGGGTCGATGCCTTCGGTGCCTGTCTCGGGGATTCTTCCCATTTCTTCGGAACTGGGAGATTCTTCGACTTGGGACCCGGGGGCCTTCGATCTCATGAGGAAGGTGTTGTCTACCCAGACAACCACATCAGTAGAAGCAACCTCTCCTCCCCATAAAGGGCCGTTATCCTCCTCTGCACCCACGGCTACATCCAAGCGTCGAGCACCGTGTCTCAGCCACCCCTGAGGGTGCCCCTCTTCCTCGGAGGCTTCTTCGGATGCTCCCCATGAAGAAGTCCCTAGGAAAAGATTGTGTAAGAGGAGACACTTAGATTCTCCACAAGAATCTTTGACATCCGATACTGACTTGGATGAGTCAGAAGGGTCCCCTAAGTCACCTTCAGAAGATGTCTCTTTTTCTGACATATTGGAGATCTTGAAACAGAGAGGTGACTGGCAGTCCCTTCCCCCTTCTGAGGATGAGTCAGTCTTGCTGAAGGCATTTGGTGCTCGCCCTTCCTCCTCCTGGGTCACTCCGCCCTTGATGAATTAATGGAACTTATTGCTCAAGGGCGGATGCTCCTGACACAGTGGAACCAGTCCCTAGGAAGCCTAATAAGTATATCACTGCTCCCCAGGACAAGACTTACTTGACAAAAGGAGTTCCAGTGGACGCTATGGTGATGGCAGCGCCACGAAAAGGAGATGTCGGAATCTTCCTCATCTGTCCATCCCCCTATTAAAGATTCTAGGACTATGGACAGGTATGGGAAGCGCATTTTTAGTTCAGCGGCTTTTTCCATGCGATCCCTGAACTATTTGACCCACTTTACACGACTACAGAGGGATCTAGTCAAAGAGTTGGGAGATACCTCCAGGGTACTACAGATGCTGCTGTCTCAGAGAAAGTGACAGCAACTTAATACCCTTACATCCATTGTAAACTCGTCCATGAGGCTGATCTCTTACGCAGTCAAGGTTCGAGTAGGGCAGCAGCTTCAGCGATTGCTCTTCGCAGACAATCCTGGATGCTTATGTTCATTTTATGGAAGCCTTCAAGTCTTCCTTTACTAACGCCACATTTGACGGTGCCACTCTTTTGGCCCCAAAGTAAAGGAGACCCTTACCCGGTGTGAGCAGGAGGGAAAGACTCTGTCTGCTGTCGGAGTCCGTTTTTCCACCCCAACCAGACCGGTATGCCCAAAGGGCAACATGGTGGAAAAATGTGGTTTCAAAACCCCAAGGATCTTTCCCAGGCACACAGGGTGATGCCCTCTAGAGGCAGAGGAGGGGCAGAGGTGGAAGACGCCCTGGCGGCAGAGGGGTCCGGTGAGAATCAAGGTGACAGGGATACACTCCTGGTAAACCTTTCCAGCACTCCTGAGAGGAGGCCCGACTGTCCTGCTCTGGAGGCAGTCGGTGGTCGCTTAGCTTTATACCCTCAGGCCTGGCAAAACATAACTACAGACAAGTGGGTAAAAAGCGTGGTTACCAGAGGTTACAATATACCATTTCTATCCTATCCCATTCCAAAGAAAAGACTCCCAGATGTACCGCCCCATCTGAGAGAGCCAGCAGCTATAGAAATTTCAAAGCTGCTAGAAAAAAGTCATCCAACCAGTCCCAGCGGACCAAAGAGGATTCGGAACTTACTCAAGGTTCATTTTAGTTCCAAAGAAAACAGGGGACTGGAGGCCCATTCTGGACCTAAGCGATCTCAATACCTTTGCCAAGAAAGAAAAGTTCCGAATGGTCACGCTTCAATCGATCCTTCCATTCTTACAGAAGGACGACTGGATGTGCTCAATAGATCTGAAGGATGCATACTACCACATCAAAATGGCCAGGGCATCCAGAGATCATTTGCGCTTCCGGCTGGGTGCCAGTCACTTTCAGTTTTGAGCCCTGCCCTTTGGTCTGACCTCAGCCCCCAGGGTCTTCACCTTATGCATGGCAGTGGTAGCGTCTCACTTGAGACGCCTAGGATTCCAGGTGTTTCCGTATCTGGACGACTGGCTCCTTTCTGCCACCACCCAGCGTCAACTAGTACAGGCCAGAGACTACACTCTTCAACTGTGTATTCACCTAGGAATTTCCGTAAACTTCGAAAAATCCTTACTACAGCCATCACAGCGTATCTTATTCATAGGAGCGGAATTAGATACACATCAGTTAATTCTAAGACTTCCTCCAGAAAGGATACTTTCACTTCAGACTCACATACGTCTTCTTCTCTTGTCCAGGAAATCCCCAGCAAAACTGGTACTGAAGGTTTTAGGACTCATGTCAGCTTCTCTTATTGCAATTCCCTTGGGAAGACTGCACATGAGAGTCCTACAATGGCTACTGTTTGCACAATGGTCGTTCAACAACTACCTCTAACACACGAGATTCTTATAACGAACACATGCAAAACACACCTAAACTGGTGGCTTCAGACTTGCAACCTTTCCAAGGGGAGACCATTTGTGCTACCCACTACAGTTACGGTGACCATGGACGCTTCCCTGATAGGGTGGGGGCATCTTTCAGGGACAGACAGTCCAAGGCTTAATGGACCAATTTAGAGTACAATCTGCACATCAATGTTCTAGAGTTGAGGGCAGTGTTTCTAGCGTTGCAACACTTTGCTCCCCTTCTTCCTCTGGGAACTATTGCAGTTCAGACGGACAACATGTCGGTAGTCTGGTACATAAACAAGCAAGGGGGAACCAAGTCCTATCAGCTATGCAGAGAGGCCATGAGAATCTGGCAATGGGCGGAGTCCACGGTCGCTTTCTGATAGCAACGCACATCGCGGGGTCATCCAACGCCATAGCCGACAGGCTGAGCAGAGCAATACTGTTACCGCACGAGTGGTCCCTAAAACAGTCAGTTGCGAAAAGATTTTTCGCGTGGGGCCAGCCTTCCTGCGATCTGTTTGCGTCTCCAATGAACGCCAAATGCAGGAGCTACTTTGCCCTATTACCCTCCAGGGGAAGTCCCCAGGGATGCACTGATTCACGATTGGCCCCGGGTCTCCTGTACGCATTTCCTCCCTTCCCCTGATCTCAAAGTTTCTCCAGAAAGCCAACAACCTACACAGGACAATAATCCTCATTGCCCCATTCTGGTCTCACAAATTTGGTTCCCTTCCTCATGACACACTGCATTCGGGGACCCTGGATCCTGGACCCAGAGCCAGATCTATTGACTCACTCGTCAGGGGCTCCCCACCCTCGCTCTTGTCCCTCCATCTAGCAGCTTGGCTGCTCCAATTCTCTTAGCCAGGTCTGATCTTCTTTCGCCTGCAGTTCAGAATATATTAGTGACTTCTCATAAAGCTTCCACTACTAAAACATATACTAGTAATGGTAGCGCTTTGTATTCTGGGCGAATACACAGCAAGTGGACCCTGTTATAGCTCCTTTGAATAACATATTAGAGTTTTAACAGACTTGTTCCATCAGGGTGCTTCTCCTGCCACATTAAGAGTTCAATTGGCTGCCATTTCTAATTTCCATGTGGAAGAATGTGGGGCTCCTGTTATGGCCCACAGACTTTGTAAAGCCTTTTAAAAGGGCTTTTCATATTAGACCACCAATTAGATCTCCTACGTCACCTTGGAGTCTAAACTTATTATTATCTAAGTTGATGCTGCCCCTTGAACCAGCCTCCTCTTGCCCATTGAAATTTTTGTCGTGGAAGACTCTCTTTTGGTAGCCATTACATCCGCTAGGCGAGTATCTGAACTTCAAGCTCTCTCCATTAAACACCCTTATTTGATCTTTCACTCTGACAGAGTTTCTCTTCGCACTAATTCATCCTTCCTTCCTAAAGTTTGTTCTATTAACAATATTAATCAGTCCATTGAATTACCCACTTTCTTCAAGAATCACTCCAATAAAATGGAGTATATGTTGCACAAATTAGATGTCCACAGACAACTAAGGTTTTACTTGATAGAAAAAAGATCACAGGAAATATGATCAACTTTTGTAGCCTTTGCTGATAACAGAAAAGGAGTAGCGGTTACTAAAAGAACTCTTTCTAAGTGGTTAACTGATTGTATCATCTATGTCTATGATTCTTCAGATCAAACTCTTTTGCACAAACCCAAAGGACATTCCACAAGGTCAGTGTCTACATCCCTGGCTCATGCAGCTCGCCTACCACTAGACGCTATTTGTGCGGCTGCTACTTGGTCTAAACCACATACATTCATTTCTCATTATAAGGTAGACAAGGTTTCTAGGGACAGGGCAACCTTTGGTTCCACTGTGCTCAAGAACGTCCTTCTGTGAGTTCCTCAGGAACAAGGAGCTAGGGACGCTACCCATGTGTAAGAACAAACGGTGAGATTGAACACTATCACATATAGAAGTTATGTCCTTACCATAACGTTCCATGTGGAGTGTTCATCTCGCCTTTGTTCTTACATTCCCACCCTCCCACCCTTAGGAAGAACGTTCAGTTTGGTGCCTGGTCTGGGGCATTCTGCTTCTGCATTGCAGTTGTTGTATATATAGTTAACATGTGTATATATATATATATATATATATATATATATATATATATATATATATATATATAGACTCTTAGTTTCTGTGCATATGTGATATTGGCATGAGTGTTCTCTCTCTGACTGCTGGTTTGCTTGCAAACTAGATCTGAGGTAAAGGCAGAGGGGGATTGTGGGAGTTAGGTTGGTCTCAAGCTTCTTCTCGATGCAGAGCTTGCAAAGCGGCCGGCACGGAGCCGAGGATCGGCTCCGAACCCAGGTGTAAGAACAAAGGCGAGATGAACACTCCACATGGAACGTTATGGTAAGGACATAACTTCTAATTTTCTTCAGTGCTCCATTATATGGTAGAAGCTGTGGTCGTAGAACCAGTGCCTGTGATACACTAAGGCAGCAGATTTTACTCTAGAATCTTTTTAGTACCAAAAAATGAGCACTCCTGTAGACCTGTCTTAGATCTATCCTTTCTAAACACTGTTATAAAAGTTCTGAAAGTCAAAATGCTCAACTTACAGTAAATCCTAGTGTTGCTTCCAGACCTAGATCTCAAGGGTGCATATTGTTATATTCCTATTGCTTTCATTTTCAGGAAAACTTTGCTGTGTCTGCCTTACATTATCAGTTTTCTGCATTACCCTTTGGTCTATCTGCTGATCCTAGAATGTTTACGAAGTGTCTGGCCCTGGTAGTTGCTTGTTTCAGAACCCTAGGCACCTACATTTTTCCTTAGTTAGATAACTTGCTGATTTGTGAAGATTTTGTACCAGGTGCTTTGAGTCCTTAGACAAGGTGGCATCCTTCCTTTCCCACCTAGTCTTCAAATTGTTCCTTCAAAAGTCCTTCCTCACACTCTTTCAATTAATTGTTTTTTGGGGGGTATTGGATAGCCACAGTAAAAATTATGATCTTCTTGTCAGAAAACAAAGTTCTGACTTATCAGAGCATTTATTTGAATTTCTCTCTTCTAGATGTGGCCATAGAAAGGGAGTTCCTCAAAATTCTAGGCCTCATGGCATCAGTGATCTTCAGGATACCACTAGTCAGGCTACACATGAGAAAAACTGAATGGAATTTGAAGAATTGTTGGTCCCAGCACCTTCTTCCTATGGATTTCTGGGTACCGATACTGAGCATTGCAAAACAAGAACTGCAGTGGTGTAGGGATCAGCAGTCTCTGAATTCAGGACTCTCTTTCTTTCTTCAGACTATGGTCGAATATGTCCAGACAGGCTCTTAAGATTTTGAGTAAATGCAGTGTTCATGGGAGTTTATCTGCAAGGCTTGTGGGGTCTTCAGTACATGCCAAAGCACATAAGTGTGAAAGAGATGCTGGCAGCGATTCATGGCTTAAATGTTCTTCACTACTTATGGACTCTATGTTCACTTCTTGTGGTCACAGACCACCACCATGAAGTGGTGCCTGAACAGGGGGGGTACAAGGTCATACCCTCTTTGCCGTTGGCAGTGAAGGTTTGCGAGCTGACTGTGCAGCATTATGTGAATCTGTAGGTCTTGTAAATTCCATTTGAGCAAAACGCAGTGGCAGACATACTAAGCAGGTCCTGAACAGAAAGATCCATGTACTGGGCTTCCAGGACTTGATCCAGATGTGGAGAACACTTCAAGTAGATCGGTTTCCCTTCTTTCAGAACAGACAATTGAAAAAATTCTGTTCAAGACATCCTTGCAGTCATACTTGGAAGACAGATGATCTGTCATTCCCATGGTCTAGAATGCTCCTCTGTGCATTTCCATGGTTTGTGATGATTCCCAAGGTGCTTCTAAAGATTCAGAAAGAATTAGCAAAGACCATTGTGGTATCTCCCTTTTGACCAAGGCAAAGTTGGTTCTCTGTGTGACACCCATCCTCTGGGCCAATAAGCAAGGAACCGCAATCCTCACCATGGACACCGGTGAGGGACATTCAGTTAGAATAAAAATAAATACAACACAGTATTTTCAGATGCAGCTGTCTGCACCAAGCACAATTTCCCTTAAATGAAAACTCCACGTTAGAACTCAAACATTTTTTTCATTGTATCTTTGTTTTTGAGTTATTTTTTAATGCCTCAAAATCATTGCTTCATTTACAGTTTTAATGTGTTTTTCTCAAAATGGTGGACAATAGGGCCTGCCTTGGTAACGTGATCTTATTTTCTTGCTTCCCTTCCTTCTTCCCAGAATACATTTCAAATCCTCTTTATATGACTCATGCCAGATGTAAGGAAGTGGTGCTGTTTTTTCGTGCCATTAAAATATGGCAGGACTGTGAAGCACTGTCATCTAAGCATACCTTCTGTAAAAGAGCTGCTTCTATGTTTACCTAACTGTGCCTATTTATCTGCCTACCAGAGCTTGTTCTATGCTATAAATAGCTGTTAGCTACTTGCAGCAAAAGAAAGCAGATAAAACTGTTTTTTGCAAGAGCAGTCTTTGTAGTCCTAACAAACTTGATAAACCCTCCCCATACTCTCAAGCTGAGTTGTGAAAACTCTCACTGGAGTAAATAATCCTTGCTGTACATTTACAAGTGACCAGTAGTAGGACTCTAAACTTATTCTGTCTGCTACTTCCCAATACCTTCAGTGGGACTTGGGAGGATTTTTCTCTCTCAAGAATGATGCAGATGTGCTTTACTAGTTCCTCAATTATTTCTGTCATGTTTCCCCCTCCTTTTTTCTGTTTCATATTTATTTATACTATGGTAACCAGGAAAGTGAACTGGTCCCAGGACCCTTTTCAGCCACAACATAAGCTACACTGGCAAAGATAGTAATTATTAAATGCACTTATCAATACAAATAAATAATGACAGAAAGACATTGACCAAAATTGCATGTGGAACTCATAGCCAATGTGACAGTGACCAAGTAAATCACAGAGCAACATTTACTAGAAAGTATACATTAATAATGCTTAACTATCGAGTGGCGTTTGAAAGACATGCGTGAATGGGCATGCCTTCGCTGAAGGTTGGGTGTTGGACTGGCAACTCGGCACCATAAAATCTACTGCCAATCATTAGCGGACCGGAGTTCTGCTGTGGTGACCCCTAATCGGGAAAAGCCGAAAAGACAAACAACTATACTATGTTTATTATAAATAATTAATTAATTGTATGCACACATTGCGCGCACACACACACAGACACAGACACACACACACACACACACACACACACACACACACATATAGTGTGTGTGTGTGTGTGTGTGTGTGTGTGTGTGTGTGTGTGTGTGTGTGTGTGTGTGTGTGTGTGTGTGTGTGTGTGTGTGTGTGTGTGTGTGTGTGTGTGTGTGTGTGTGTGTGTGTGTGCACACATTTAAACATAGTTAAGTACTTCTGATTTCCTTTTCTTAGGGCACATAGTAAATGTATGTTAAAGTAAATTTAGCTGTATATTACGGTTGCTCTCTGACAATGCAAGGACTGACTCAAAGTCAGTGCGAATCTCTTACAATGGATCTGCATGTACCAGATATGCATCCTCCTTTGGAAGGATGTCACACAAAAAATAAAAGACCTTTTTTATGAACAGTATCTGTGCACCTAGTTGATAAGGTTGCCACCTGACTCTCTTTCTGCGGTTTTGTCCTGTTTGTGTGTATGTGTGTGTGTGTGTGTGGGGGGGGGGGTTGCTTGAAAATGGTAAATGCCCAAAAAAAATTTTTACCCCTTTACAAAAAAAA